>NW_016157583.1:147052-176741 GCF_001687245.7 Rhagoletis zephyria | reverse complement strand
TTTTTTTTAAATTGAAAAATAAAATATTTTGAAAAAAGTTATTAAATATTTAATGTTTGAGTTGGTGTTATTAAAGGGGTTCGAATTCAACTAAATCTGGGAAATCATAAATTTTTTCGAAAGATGTTAGAATTCTGCCTGTAAATTATAACATTGTTTTTATTTTATTTTAAGCTTTTACGCATCTTTCATAGATTCTCTCACTTCACTTCAGTTTATAAATTAGTCGGTGTCGGAATTCACTCGCTCTTCCTGGCTCTTAGAAATCACATGCCATGGGTGTGCGTTAGAGGATATAATGCATTTATATATGCATGCATGTTTGTATGTACTTATTTTTATCAAAAAGAATTTTTGTTCAAATTTGGTTTCATCAAATATTGTAAATTTCTTTTTGTTTTTGTTTGTTTTTATTTTTTGCCTTTAACATTAAGGTCCGAAAATGTACCTAAAGCAGGTCTAATTTGTCAATTTCCTTTGTGTTGTATACTTTCTATACTTTTAATATATAGGAACATTACCGAAAGTTCTCAATTTTCTTGCTAGTTTTACACCTTATACCTAAACGTTTTAATTTAGATTAGTTTTTTTTTAAATTAATGCAACTGCTTAAGTTCGTATGTTTTTGTGCTTACATCCTCTAACGTCTCCCATCGCCGGTTAATGTCACCCTTGCTTTCAGCTGTTCCTTACATCCGATTGTCCCTTTTTTATTATTTGCTTTTAATTTGCTCAATCATATTAATCTCAATTGGAAATATTTTTTGTTTTTCATAGTTACGTCTGGGAGTATTTGTCACTTTCCAATGGCCGTGTTTGCCACAAAGTTTTGCCAAAGTTATCTCGAGGTTATTAATTCTTTCACCATCAAAGTAGCAGTTTCACATTGATTTTAACTTCACCTGNTAGGTCTAATTTGTCAATTTCCTTTGTGTTGTATACTTTCTATACTTTTATAATATATAGGAACATTACCGAAAGTTCTCAATTTTCTTGCTAGTTTTACACCTTATACCTAAACGTTTTAATTTAGATTAGTTTTTTTTTTAATTAATGCAACTGCTTAAGTTCGTATGTTTTTGTGCTTACATCCTCTAACGTCTCCCATCGCCGGTTGATGTCACCCTTGCTTTCAGCTGTTCCTTACATCCGATTGTCCCTTTTTTATTATTTGCTTTTAATTTGCTCAATCATATTAATCTCAATTGGAAATATTTTTTGTTTTTCATAGTTACGTCTGGGAGTATTTGTCACTTTCCAATGGCCGTGTTTGCCACAAAGGTTTGCCAAAGTTATCTCGAGGTTATTAATTCTTTCACCATCAAAGTAGCAGTTTCACATTGATTTTAACTTCACCTGTTCCATTTTTGTTTTCCTTTGATTTTTAGTCCGCGAAAGTTTCTATTTCTTTATTTTGCCATGATTTCCTTCGCTTCATGATATAGTATCTAATAAAACCAATTTTTACCAAAACGTATACCTCGTGCCGCAAAGTTTACCATTAAAACTTTTACTTTGCATACACGTGCATACTTTGCCTTCTACATACATTAATTTAGTTTATAATATTCTTACTAAATTCTTAGGAGAATCTAAATGTTTACATGTACAATCAAAACATAGAATCTAATTGAATAAAAAAGTTAATTGATAAGTAAAAAATTCAAATAAGTATGTGTCTGTATTGTTGTGCACAATTCCAGATTGGCTAAAACAGAGATACATATGTATGTATGTATTTGGATGATTTACTCGGCTTTTCCAACCCGGCTAAGGTTTTTCCTAAATTTTTCTGTGGTTTTTCTAAATCGTAATTTTTCGGATATCGAATAAACCCGCGTCTTGTTATCGAATAAAGCGGGTTTTTCATATAGAATATTTATACATTTGCATCTTAAAATGCACTGTAAATTCATCATATTTTTTATTTTGTTGAAACTGCAAACAACATTTTTACGAATCTTGATCTTAAATAGAATTAAGTTCCCTTCGAAGAATCTATTTTCCTATTCGTATGTTTTTCAAATTGCAGCAAATCAATGTGATTTGAAATCAACTAAAGAACATTTTTTTTCTGCGTCGCGTTTAAAGCTTTAATACACTTGAGCAAAAATGCAGTTACATATGTAAGTGCAAGATGAGAAGCTTTGTTGACTAAATTTCCTAGATATGCGTTTATTTAAAATATCTGCAGATTTGTCATACAAGTGTTTTCTTAATTTCGACTTCTTTTAGTTTAAATGCGATACACATGAACTGCTGTTAAATGTTAGTCAAACAAAGCTCTGCGAAAAAGCTAAGCAAAATGCAGCTTTTGAGTATTTTTTCGTAAAAACGTATTCATATTCTACCACATCTGTTTCCAGTGGGGATTTGTTTCACGACATGATTTAATAAAAAATAATAAAAACCCGGAGAAAATTCATTACACAATTAATTGAAATATATGTTTACAAAAAGCAAGGTAAAGGATTTTAACCTGAGGAAAAAATTAGTTAAATCTTAAATATTTGTTAGATCTAATATTTCCTTCACTATTAATCCGAATAACTTTGAACTTATGCTATGTGCAGTATGCCATCGTAATTTTCATCCAATAACCGTAAGTCGATTGGCCGAGAAGATTGAAGCTTTTTTTGAGATTGAAGCATATATGTTATCGAAAAAACTGAATTTTCTTCGTTTCAGGTCTTTCGTGGAGTAAACAGTAAGTCAGCTTTGCACTGAATCAGCCAGTCTGGAGTTGTTCGATGTTTAACCTTCAAACAGCCGAATTATGTACGTATGCATTCTAGGTTATTTCCTCAAGTTTTTAATGCGCTACAAATGATCTTTTGAGAAGTAAGTAATTTAAATAAATCGTTGTATGCTCTAGAGCCCTGCAGTTCTCTTAGAGTTGTTTTCACATAGTTATACATTAAGCATGTTAATTTGAATTTTATGGGTACATACAAGTAACTCAGAACCGTGATTTTTGTTTAGATAATCGGTTGGTAGAATTACTTTAGACCTTTTTTTTCTAATATCATAGTTTTAGAAAAATTGTAAATATTTTTAGATAGCAAATATGTCAATACTTATGTATGTTCATACATATGTGTTAACACATTTGTCTAAACGGTTTTTCTGAAATTGCAATATGAATCCTGCCAAATATTAAAAAAATATATATTAAAGATTGAAGATGATTTAGTTTTAATGTTGGTATGTGGGTGTGTAAGTGTCGTGGTCTAATTTAATTTTCGAGGATACAGTAAGTAACGAAATTGATCACTTACGATCTTGTTAAGATTTCTATGATATCGTGAATACATTTTGTTTGCAAGAGTTCTATTTTAGTTTGGTTATATACGTATGTTTATATATATTGATGAGGGAAGGTGTTGTTTAAGATTTCTCTGTATTATTATTTTTTGTATTTTTTTTTTGTTGGTTTCCATATGACTTTTGATAAAAAAATTGCTCGATTATTTGTGTGTTCATTTTAACAAAATGCAAATGTGATTCTGTCTGCGCAACCGTTGTTGTATTTTGGTCTTTGTGATTTTTTATATATTACTGTTTGCAGTTTCTTACCAACGCTATTATCTTAAAATGAATCTATCTTTTGGTATTTTATTTTTATTTGTTGTTGTTATTTAATAAGAATGTAGGAATGCATTTTTCCACGAATGTACGGGTTGGTGTTCTCTCGTTAAACACTTTTTAGCGAGACGAAATCGGCAGGCTTGGCAACATGATTTTGGATACAATTTACGTAATTATGTAAATTACTTCTGCAGTAATATTTTAAATAATGACTTCATTGAAATGATTTCGAGTTTCACAGAGACCTTTCTTCATATACATATGTACCTATATATGTAGCCATTTGAGGGCAACATCTTTTTGTTTACTTTTAATTTAACTTGCTGCTCTTCTGTTGCAATATTAAAATTAATCTTCATTTATGTTATTTTCAATATACATATCTAATTGATGGTATTTGTGCTGCTTCAACACCTACCATACATCGCTTCAAACCCCACTTCTTCTCCCAATTTTATAAATTTTGCGCATCAATTACAATTTATATGTAAGTATGTAATAATATTCTAAGTACTTATCCTTACTTTACCTACATACTTAGCAAGAGTATTATTGTGTGTGTTTTTATGAATGAATGCGGTTTGGTGTGTCTTAATGTTCGAGTGTGTTTTCGCTTATTTGCATTTATAATTTCTGGAAAACGAACTCCTTAATATGAAATTCGAACACAAACAGTTTTAAGCTTCCAAAGTTCAGTTGCATGCAGCATTTTGTACATTACATTTTTATTTATTTTTTTTTATTTTTATTTGTCTTAGTGTGTTAGCTTTAATTGATGTTCCTAATTCCTTTAACTACACATTAACCTTATAAAAAATCTTATTTTATAATAATGTTCTTTATATAAATATTTCGGCACTATTGTTGGAAATAATTGATTGATTTATTTCATAATGTATGTTTATTATTTGAAACAAAAGTAATTAACGACCAATATTTTTGTTGTATTAACACATTTTGAATTTAAACTAATCTGATATAATGCAAAAAATACACATTATTTGCTGTGTTCGTATGGAATAGTAGCATATGTCGGAAAGCAGGCTTTAGTATCATGCGACATTCTCTTTATTCTTTAAACGGAAGGAACTATTTCTTGCAGGTTTATTTGCCAAAAGTTCTTCAACGGCTCGGCTCAGTAGTCATTCGCAATCGTATGCTGCGAATGCCGCATTATACAAAAGCCAGATTTCGACATAAGCTACTATTCCATACGAACGCAGATTTATCTGTAAATCAGACATCTCCATTTCATTTTCATTGATTTTTTCTTCTTGCTTCTATAGTAGAAAAGTGCTGGCATAGTATTAAAAAGGGTCTATAGAGAAACTACATAGTCAATGAAAATTACCGAGTTGCTGCATTTCTCGTATTCAGTTTCCATTGGATACGGTTTACTCCTGAAATTAATTGATTTACAATTAATCAACGAAAACCAGCACTTATGTTTTTGTGTCTGCTCTCAGAAATTCATTTCAATATTAACACAATTTTTCAGGTTTAACTCAATAAAATTATTGTATTAACATTTTTAAAAGCAAAAATTTGTTGTTGCATTAATTGAACTGAATCGCATTTAAAAGTATGATTGCTGTAACTATTGACCCCTAACTGATATCAGCCGCACCGTTTCCTCATTGGCTGGGGCTGAAACCAGCTTGGATCACTCTGGTTTTTACGGCGTTGACGGCATTGAGTCCCTAAAGATCGCTGGCTGGTGCAATCGATATTTGACTCAAAACTGCGATATTCGCCATTGACTATTGTAAAATGAATTGGTTAAATATGGTGCTCAGTTATACCGGAGCGCTTGTATGCCGTAAGGTATGCAACTGAGTGGGCACCGTTTTTGTTATGCTATTGTAAAATATAAGCAAAATCTTGAAATTGGCTTATACATATGTTAATATTGACTTAGTTTACATATACAAACATCCTTGGGTGTATATATGCTCACTTGGTTTCGTTTTATAGAATTACAATAGATTTTGATTTTGGTTTTTAGAATCAACATTCTCTTTTGGTTTGCTACACATGTGTGTACATACATGCACGTTGTTTGGTATGCAAATTTATTTAACATTTAATTATATTCATTTGGTTTTGATAAATTTAAGTGCGTTACATATTTTATTTTCGTTCCTTTTATACATAAACTATTAAAATATCTGATCACATTTGTTTGCAGTCTCTGTATATAATATAGATTATGTTTATTTAATATTCAATTGTTTCGTTATTTATTTTCGCGCAATCTATTGATTCTTGTCTTGATAACTCTGTAAATGTTTTAATAAAACTACTTTAATTATCGTAAAACACGATATATACGAATTAAAATGAAATTAACGTCTTCTTTAAGAACTTTCAATGGAATGGAAAACATACCTGTAGCGACAGCTACAAACTGATTCCGATTTAAATTTTTTATAATCTCTCGCTCAGCAGCTTGGATTTCTTAATGCAGTGCATTGCGCTTTTCGTTTGCTTGTATTCTATAATTCGGTGATTCGTCCAATTATATTGGCAAATTCTGAACACTTGGTTATCGAATTTCACTTTCGACCTGACAATTTTCCACACGCTCACTTGTGTGCAAGAGCAGAAGCAACTTAACTTAAACTTGTTCTGAGTTAATAACTTCACTGGGCTATTGCATATATTCTTTCTTTTTTTATTTTTCTACTATAAATACTTGTGATTGTACTATTGCGGTAATTTATTTGGCTGTGTTATTTGCCAGATATTTGTTGTGTGCTTGTGATTTTAGTCTAAGGGAGAGTACATACATATGTATATAGATTGCTTTAATCTGCTGGCCAAGAGTCTTAGCAGATCGTAAGGACAGCAAAAGATTCACTTGGAAAAAATTTATCATTGCCAATTTTTTTTGGTTTATGTAGTTTGTACCTGTGGTGGTGCACTTTGTCAACGGTTTTGGTGAATGTGCGCACTTATAAAAATTATATCTAAGTCACTGGGCTATTGCATTGTATAATTTACATCTTATTCTTATTAGTTTATTGCTATTTCATTGTTGTGTAAACCAAAAAAATGTTGCAACTCTGCTGTTTACGATCAGTTCTGAAGCGCTCACTGGCCAATATAGAGCTCTAGTTGTCTTTCCCCAAGGCCTACACAGCGTTGAATTAAAACGTTTATATCAATATGTATACATCTATATAAGTATGTATGTACATATGTACATACATAAATACATAAGTATGAGTGTATACATTAAATTAGGGATAAAACTAGATATTCGTTCAAAATGTTTGTGGTGTTGCCATTTTATTAAAATTTGATGGCAACTTTGTTAACTGCAAATGATATGTTCATGTTGCCACAACTGCCACAAGAAACAAGAAATGAGCGAAACGAAAAATTGTCAGAATTTATCACGCAACTGCTTAATATTTTATTTTCGAATTTTGAATCAATTGTTAAACTTGTGATTAGTAAACCGAATTCTTTAAAATCTTGTAAATTAATAGCGTTTTTATCACTTATTTTTTGCTGGTATTAAAATTGGGTTTCTTTAAATTTTTGTTTTGTCGCACGCGACTTGGTATCTGATTGCACATGGATATAAGTATGAATTTAGACGTCAGTGCTATGGTATATTCCATTGAAGCCTCTCGCTCTCTCCCTATGATGTTGAATTTAGGCAAAAATATTTTGACATTCATATCTTCTTTGGATATTGAAATTTTATTGAGGCCTATGCTCTTTCCTCTGCCATATGCAACCTAGATTCTAGTTCGCTGTCATGACAACTTCCATCTTTCCCTTATAAGGGCAAAAATAACATGTAAAAGTTGCTGTTGTTTTAAAAAACTCATAATTGATTCAAATAAAAATGTATGTAAGTAGGTTTTATTGATAAATTTTTGATCACATAAGTATGTACAAATACATATGCAGGGTAATACATACGCATATATGTACATATTCATATGTATGTTTTATTTATATATGTTTGATTTTACTTTTATTAATTTATCAATCGCTATCTCCCCTTATCCCGTTTCCCCGTTCATAGGCATTCGTAAAATGTTTCTATTTCGGTTTCTTTGTTGAGCGTCATAGCTCTTTGTTCGTAGTATAAAAATATAAATTGTTTATAAAACTTTATGTTGGTATTTTTAAAATTGTACTATAAATTATTCCGGTTTTGAAATGCCGCCAGCGGCGTCGAAGGAAAAACCTCCAAAAGTCACTGTACGACATTTTTCACTATTGCAACTAAAATGGCACAGTATTCCCATGGGCTAAAATCTATGATTCAAGTCCACAGTTCGTTTGTTTATGTCTATTAATTTTTATTTATTTTTTTCTTTCAGTTAATTTGTATATGAAATATTTGCTGTTGTGGTAAAGTTCAAGTTTGATCTTTTATCTATGAGTTGATTCAGGTTTTTACCACTTTATGATAAATCTACAAATTAGGATGGAATAATGATTAAATGAAAATTTTAATCGAGTGCAATTGGTCTCTATGCAGCGTGCTGCCACCATGTGCAGAGATTACAATCGGTTCCCGCGTATTGTCATCAACGTTGTTCTTATTGCTTTAAATAAAAAGTTTTATATGTAGCTTTACATAAGTTGCATAAATGTTCTTGTTATTTTTTGTAAATATGTTAAATATTTGGCTGAGAAAAAGAAAAATATCACATTCGAGTTGTGAATGTTCCCCTGGGCTATTGTTGTCTTTAAATAAATTCAGAAAATTGGCATTATTGGTTGAGTTTTTTCATTACTACTATTCGCTTCTCTAAGATTTAAATGTATGTAGCAGTTCTTTTTCATTTATCAGTTCTTGTTGTAAGTATAGGTTATCGTTTATCATTATGGCGTGGGCGTTGTATGTTTTTTTGGCGCTTTTGTGCAACGTTTTTATTTAGTCATGAGTTTTATGAATATATATCAATTGAATTTCGAATTTTTTTCGCAGCCGAAATACCATTCTTCAAGATTTAAGTCACGCCCGTGCCGTCGATTGGTTGCATAAATTAGCAAATTGAATTACAGAAAATTAGGAGAAGCATTTCATTACAGCCAATAATAACAAACACAAGAACTTACCAATGGAGTTTTAAAGTTTAGCTTTCTGGAGGATAATTCCATGAATAAAATAAAGCAAGATCACTACAAAAATAAATAAGATAGGAATATTGAAAACATTTGTACCAAATTCTAATAAAAGGAAATAAAAAGTTGTTGGTGAAGTAGACTTTTGAAATCAACATACATCCATATTTAATGCACTCAATCGACCCCTGCCACGTAGCACTTCTAGAATTTTGATATCGTTATATTTTTTTTAGATTCTTGTATACTTTCTTTTTAAATTTGTATTAGTGATTTGTGGTAAATAAAAGCTTTGTGTTCAGAGACAATTTAATATATTTTGAAAACAAGGATGCGGACTGATCGACCAGTGCAACGCACGTTATCCAACTAACTAATATTACTAAAATTTAATTTTTTTAAAACGTATTCCGGTTTGAGTACGCGGTGTGGATTCAGAATTCACTGCGCCTCACTATTGTATTTTGAACTAAAGACGGACCCCTTTCGAAGTCCCATAATTTGTTTATATCTGGTGTTATGCTATTCGCTTGCGAACTACCGATGGACTTTTTTCTCTTGCCAAATAAGTGATAAAAATTCCACACTCTTGCCATTTTAATTTCAATTTCGTTATCCGATTTTCCCGAAAAGTGTGTGGGTACGCCAAAGTAGTTCAATTTTGAATCGAATCGCGTTTGCTACTAAAAAAACGCAATTTTCTCTTTTTCTTATTTTTGTTTTATACGAACGAGGCTTTTGTTTATGTATTGGTGTGCCAGTTTTTGATTCCTATTTTTAGTTTCATTTTTCGTTTTTATGAATTTATTTTCTTATTTTTCCTGTGATCAGACTTTCTTTAACTGAAGATGTTTAACGCTAAATAAAATTATTAATGAATACTTATAAATTTCCTTTAAATTTGAAATTTCACGTTTTTTGTGTGTATGAAACATGTTTCGCACTTTTGAATTCTAGACTACATCTTTTGCCAAAATTTGAGAGCTGCATTAACCTTTTGGGCTTTAATTCATTTACAGCTCTCAGATACATGATATATACGCACGGTTATTTGTTTCCAAAAATATATGAAATACCTTTGAAACTGTTTGTGTTACACAATTATCACAGATTAGAGCCGTTTTCCAGTATTTGTTTACTATATTAATGTGTTTACAATTTACTTATGATTCTGTTTTTTCTTTACTAGATACTAGCTTTAGGGTATTAAATGGTTACTTGTAAGTATTTTAAGTGTAACATTGCGGGATATAAAGTGGGACTTATAGGACATTTGTGGATGTGGGATGATTTCTGTTTATATAAAAATGTGGCTAAAACAATACTGTATCGTTCGTTTCCACACTCTCTCTCGCCTTGTATTTTTTCTGGCTTAAGGAGTTTTCATTCTAAGCCTTCATAATCCTATTATATACCGATTTCAGTAGTTAATTTGGTCATTTTATATATTATTAAATTTTATCCTTATTGTTTATGTACAAAGTGGCCAATTATGTAATGTATGTAATTATTTGTATTTTTATGAACGATGATGTATGTATGTATGTATATGTATATGCATTGAATACTATGTTTGCAGCTATTTTTTGATATTGCATTTTCTTTGTATGTTACATTTAGTTTTTCTTAGCATAGCGAAACTACTCTGGAACCACGCCCTTGATGCTGTTCACTTCTGGTAATGACGGCTGCGTTGTCGCATTCATGTGTTATTTGTATCGATATTCAAGTAATGTTTTAGCTCATTGCAACCTGTGTTTGTGTGCAGATCCCACTGCGGGATGTATCCGAGGATGGTCTCTACTTACGCATAGTGCACTTCTTCTAGGTTTAATAATGTTTATAGTTAATGATATTTTTTAAATTTCAGTTTGGTTTCGTTGCCTAAAGATTGATTCTGAATTAACTTGTCCGATATCCTGAAATGCTTTTAATTTACAAAACAAGGTCTGGTTATGCGCCTCGATTAGTGGTGTTAAAATTTTGGTGTTGGACTGTGAGAATCGCGTACCGTTTTATTTGGAATGGAGTTTTGTTTGTTTTTGTAGTGTAAACTGCATTGCTAAACATTCTCTATTTCAAATAAACATATTGTCAATTGATAAGTTGATGGGCATCTTAATCTTGTTGGTTAAACCTGAAACATCGGTAAGTATAACGTACATATCGTCATCATCAATGCAAAATCCTATTTGACATCTTTTCGGAAAAACAGTTTTTTTTTTATATATTCCGTCAGTTGGGTCTCAGATACACTGTTAATCTAAAATTTAAAGCTACTATTACAGATTTAAGACGTATCATATTTAGAAAAGCACTATAAGCATTTCCTATGTAAATTTATAAAGTTCTTTTGTTTATCATGTAAATTTATCAAATAGGATCTAACGAATTGACTCACTGACCTAAGCTCAATTAAACGATATTTAGGTATTGTGGTATATTGTATTTAAATTACACCCGCAAACTAATTTCTCATTTAGAATTCGTTCGCAATTGATGAACTTACCGGTTTTGAATTCGATTCCTTAGATTTTCTAAGCTATGAACTTTACGAGGGAAAATAAAATAGTTTCGTGTCGAGTGGTTTTACCTAAAAAGCGCCAACTTTTTGTTTGCATTGAAAAGAGCTTATGGCAACTTTAATGTGTACGTACCTGTTGTGAGCATGTATGTTTGTGGTGGTGTTTGGCGAAGAAGCCATAACTCGTAATTAGGTTAATAGGCCATATAAAATGCATCACGGGGTCTGTAATGACTCCAATGATATCGACTGATATATGTGAGTATAAGCAAGGCATACATCTTATTAACATGGTAGAAGTAACAACCATTTCGAGCTCTCCTGTAGATAACTATAATGTCAAAAAACTGTAAACAAACAAATTAATCCCTTGGGGTACGAAAGCTACTTTTGCTAAAAATTTGCATAATTTGAATCGCATTTATATAAATAAAAAAGGACTTCAAAATTTGGTACATTCAATTGCATTCTCATATACATTAGGGTGGTCAAAAACAAGGAAAACCAGAATTTTAACGTTCCCCCCTAGGATTGTTCTATATCGAAAAAAATATACCCATATTTTTTATTTTCAAACCAAAAAATACTTAGAGGTCGCGCAAAGCGCTTAAAGTTTTATATGTAATTTTATATGGGGAAAAACAACTTTTCGTAAAAAATGGTATAGAATTCTTGAAAATCAATATTTTTCGATCGAAAAATTCTTGTTCTCTCCAGGAGACTTCCAATAATAACCCAATTGTTTATTTAACCATTTTTAATTACTAAAGATTTTTCATTGGCGCAAAGATTTTCTTGGGCTTTTGGCGGAGCTATAGAATATAGTTACTATGAAAAAATGGCTGAATAAACAATTGGGTATTATTATTGGGAATCTACTGAAGAGTAATAGAGTGTTACGATCGAAAGATTTGGATTTTCAAGAGTTCTATACCATTTCAATGAAAAGTTGTTTTTTTTTCTATATAAAACACATGACCGCTTTGAGCGACTTCTAAATATTTTTTGATAAAAAATAGGCGTATACATATTTTTTTTGCTAAAGAACAATCCTAGGTGGTGAGAGCGTAGAATATCCGTCTTTACTTTTTCACATGCATTTTTGGACCACCCTAATGTATATACACATCCAAATTAAATCAAAGAAGTAACTGTTTTTATTCGTCCAGTGTTTTGCGCGTTTAGTTTCTTATTTATTTATTTATTTATCGCCTCAAAATAGTTGGCTGCAATGGGCAAGTAGTAATAAAATCACTCGCGTTGAAATGATTTTCACAGACGCGGGAAGAATTAAACACCGCAGATGTTTACCTAAGTCTTCTAACTTCGCAACTCGGCGCACTAAAATGTGGCACTAGCGCAACGCTCGTACTCAGACAGCAAAAATTCCGAAAATCGATCCGAAAAAGGGGGAAAAAAATAATGAAATACGGATTTTTCCCCTTTACCGATTACCCGTTTTCCCATTAAAATATGAGGCAGAAATGTATGTTCAGACAAGTACAGAAAATTGTTGTGAAACGGAGACGTTTTTGGATGTTTTCCGAAATTTGTCTGATTGAATTTTTCGCTTTCTTTCTGATCTTCACACAGACGCTTTTTCATGGTTAAAAAAATAAGTAAGCGCCTGACAGAATTCGAACCAGAAACCTTCTGGCAGCTAACAAATATGTGCACGCTCAGTCACTGCCCATGCTTTCAAATTTTCAGCTTGAACAATTAAAATACAATTAATGCTTTCAAACAACATCATATTTTTCGAACGTTTCCGGATACAAAAATGAATGTTAACTGCTTTCTATACATGCGCGGATAGGAAAACCCGCGTAGTTTTTGGACGTTCTTGGATACTTAAATGAACGAAAATTATAATAGCTTTCTGTTCGTTTCAGGATACGGAAAATTGTACTTGACCGCACTGTCGGCAAAATTTACGTTTCTCTGCTGGCGGGGTAGTTCTTTTTCCTTTTCGTTTCTGTTTTTCTGTTTATGTATATATGAATGTGGCCAAAAAATCAAAAACGCAATTCAAAACTATGTGTCTGACAGGACGTAACTGAGTTTTTACAGAAAAAATAGAAAATGCCTATTAGCAGAGGGTTAAAAGTTATTCATCATTTAACATTATAGTCGGTGTTCAAAAGGGAATTACTTCTACCTTGTTGAATATGTGTTGAATATAAGGCTTTCATTAAGAGTTCATCAAAAGTTTTTTAACCAGAACCATTTAAGACTTTAAACCCTTCAGCTGAAATTCATATGCTTAATTATGAGTTAAATTTTGTATGATGTCTCCATGTAATAAAAAAAAATAATAATAATAATAAATGATTGCCGGTTACTCAATATGTTACTGTTTGGTTTGGTTTCCATATTTTGGCTTCTATTGACTTCAATATTAGGTAAAACCAGTTGCAAATAGACAATTCAATGTTAGAGCAGGGCCTAATATGTACATATGTATGTATGTATCTTACATGCTGTTTACCAATTTTTCAGCAATTTCACGGTAGCTGGGGTGGTGTAAAGAACTCGCTGCAAAAGGTATGTGTGGATCGCCCCTTTGAAGAAGACAATTTCGAAACTTAATATAAAAGCCAAAATAAAGAAAAAATTGTCAAATTTTTGTTGTTGTATTTATTGTATTTGTTTTCTGTTTCAATTTAGTTTATGTAGTATATTTGTTGTTCTTTGGTTTCTTGTAATTTACTTATATAGTAAGCATAATTTAGTTAATTAACTTAAAAGTATAGTGTTTAAATGTATATGGTAAGTAATAGTTTTATTTTGAGGGATTTGCGTTAGTATTTTGTGAGCAATGTTGCTGAAATATAAAATTTGATTCTAGAAAATCCTCTTTATCGTTATTCCTGTAAAATTGGGTTTATCTGAAGATTTGCATGCAAGTATGTGACCATGTTTGTACTGGTATAGGTAAGGTTTATTGCATTGTTCTGCATTATAGATTTTCAAAGTTTTATAATCGTTTTTTGAAACTTTGAATAGGTTTTCAAAATATTAAATTTTGCATTTTACGAAAAACTTTTAAAATAATTCAACAACTTAAAGTAGTACCGTGAATTAAATTAACTTAAAATTCACATTGAAGATGTGCACATTATTTTATATAAGCGAAAGCTTTTTATAATTGCAGTAATTTTGAATTTAGGAAATTTCGATAGTTTTGTCGTGTTTTCAAATAATATCTTATATAAATTTTGCCTAAAATTTTATCCAAACATTATATGAATTCTTTTTATAATTTAGATTTTTGTCTCCCTAACGTTTATTGTTAAAATGCCTTAAAATTTCCTAAACGCTTTCATTATTTATATTTTTAACACATGGTTTTCCAAATTTCAATTAACTATTTTCCTACAAAAGAATTTTGTATAAGCGCCTAGTAGCTTCCATTAGTAATGACTACAAGTGGCGCTTACATTGGTTTGTTCCGAAACAATAATGAGTTCTCCTCGAATTTATCACAAAATCAGTTACATTTGTAGTATTTTTTTATAATTTTATAAGCCAAACAAATCTTTTATTTTATTTAGGTATGCTGTCAATTTCGTAAAGGCATTAACAATTAAGGAATGTGATTCGAATTTTGTCACTGCATAGGAATAAAAAGAAGAACTTAATGATTGTAGAACTTAATGAATGTAGAAACAAAGAACATACAAAACAGAATACCAAATTTTTTCATGTTTACACACATAGATCCCTTGTGTACTCGTATGTATATAATTAGTCTTCAAAATTTCAAAAACTTTTTATTTAAAATATTTTGGATTAAAGTTTGCATTTCTCTTCTTTGCATCTGTACATATTTATTTATTTTTTTTTTCAAAAATACTATAACTATAGACAGTTAAAGTAATATACGTGTGCAAAACAAAACTTATAGATAATGTTTGAGTTATTGTTGAAATCGTACAAACTCCCAAATTGATTTAACTAAAAAACTATTTTCCTCTTCTTTACTCCCAGGTCAAGAAATTGCGATCATATATATATATATAAATATATATATATATATATACATATAGTACGTAGATATGTACGTATGAGCTGTGAAAAGATATTTAATATTGTAAATATGCTGAAAATAACACGAACCTGTGTACATACAGGTATACATAGGTACATAAGTATGTACAGTGATGGTCATGAACTTAGCACATATGTATCAATCGTTCACAATATTCACAATATTTCACGTGATAAATTTTTTCGTTAACCTTTAAAAAAATGTAACTGATTCTATAACATAAACCATTAAAGTCAAAAATTAAAACTTTGTGCAAAATTCACGAAAATACAGGATAATAGAAAGGTTATTAATTTATCGGGATATTTTTTTATTTTTATGTATTTCACCATATAACTTTGGACCACATGAACCGTGTTTGATAATTCTTTTTTATCGGAAATGTGGTACATCAAGGGTACCTCCAAACTAATTTGGTTTAGTTCCGATCACTCGATCATGAAGAAATTAACAGAACTCCTAAATTTGTATATGAGCACTGAAGTCGATTGTATTTTTTGCTTAAAAATGACTTGTTATTCAGAATGTTTCGCAACTTTTTAGGTATGTTGTTTTGTAGCCTGTTCAATTTATGTGTACTAAAGTACAAATTTTAAGTGGATAAAAAGTCGCGTTGATTTTCATAGCTTTTTTGATGACGTCCTTTGTACTTTTTTCCATATAAACATAAATTATTTTGGAAGACAGTTTGCAAAAAAAAACGAAATGTAAATCCAAAACCATTTCTTATGAACTGCGCTTATTATATGAGAAAAGCGCAAAAGAACAGCGGAACACGGTGAAACATGATAAAAATCGACGTTAAGTTTAAGCCACTTCAAACTTGCGCGTTACTATACCAAAATTTAATTTTGCACAAAGTTTAAGCTTTGAATTTTATGGCTAATGTCACTAATGTCACAATGCTAAAACAGCGAAAGAATTACATCGTTAGCGTCGGTGTCAAAGCAGAAAGGAGAAACTGCGCAATGATCAGGTTTTGACCTTGACTGGTTTATATAAGGTAATCCATCTAGAGTCTAGACCCTTTTTTAATGTTAAATAAAATACTTAAAAAAGAACTGGATGTGGAAATCTTTTTTTTTCCGAAAGAAGAATCTCTAAACATTTACATTTTACAAATAATTTCATTTAAATATTGGCTGCAACTACGCTGCAGGTGGTCCATTCGGATGATCAATTTCAAATCACTCTTTCCAGCNTGAAAGAAGAATCTCTAAACATTTACATTTTACAAATAATTTCATTTAAATATTGGCTGCAACTGCGCTGCAGGTGGTCCATTCGGATGATCAATTTCAAATCACTCTTTCCAGCAATGCCCGAATTACGCGAGTAAACACCCCAAAGAAAATAATTCAGAGGTGTGATATCACACGATAACTTGCTGAAACCAAATGTTGTCGACATCAGAGATTTCAGAGATTTTTCTTTCGGGTGTTAAAAAAGATTCAGACATCTAGTCTGTATTAAGTATTTTATGTAAAATTAAAAAAAACAAGAATTTAAGAAAAAACTGTATTACGTAAAACATTGTGAATATTGTAAAATATGCGAATGTGTTAAATACACACTGTATTTGAGTCACAAAGCCAAAAGTGAAAAAGGAGGGGTATTCTCGAAATCTTACAAAGCCGTTGCACGTAGCACGGATTGCATAACTTGCAAACACACAACAACAAAATATTTGGGAACCAGCATTTCCTATCGCTGCAAAGTTTGCAACGTCTGGACCCATGCACATATTTTTCAAAAAAGTATAGTAAGATAAATGCGATTCAGTGCTAGCTGTTTTGTTTTTGGAATTGCTACATATTTTCTGTCATTTTTCTCATCTCGCTCACATCTTTTTTTTGCTGTATCCTGTTATTGTATTTGATACATGATTCAATAATTAAAGGTTATATAAACTGGTAGTTATTTCTTTCACACCACTCCCTTAGCAGTGGCACCGTGTTGCTTCTTTGCAAATTTACTAGAAAAAGTTTAGCTTTCATGTGAAATAGAATTATACGTTTTTGTACAATATGTATATTTGTATATGCATATAAAGCACATTTAACTGATGACAACAAAAAAAATGTTTTTAAATCGACGTTTATATAAAGCTCATAGTAGTTTTATTTTAATTTTGAGCCTTTTTGCAGTTTTTATATCGTTAAATAGTACATACATTACGTAATTCACGTAGATATCTTAGTATTTGTTTTAATATTTAGTTTAAAATGCCACACTCCCTGAAAATACATTAAAATTTTCAAACGGAATTTCACTACTAAGTGCCTACTTTGCGTACTTTTCTACTAACATTTTCGCACCAAGGGATTTCATTCTTCCCCTTTCTCTTCCCCTGTTCCACTTAATCACGTATATCTTACGAACCAATTTAACAATATGAATATGAAATACGGCAATTTAATAATACAATTCTCCATGAACCATCACTTTCCGATAGGACTTGTAGTTTCTGACAAATTAATTAATTATTCCATTTTTTCTATTTTTTAAAGAAAAACTGAAAAAAACAAACTTTAACAAAAGAAAAATTTTAAAATAACAGGTTATAGGTCGTTTACAAAAAAAATCAAGTTACTAATGAACAAAATCGATTTATAAATAAAGAAATAATGATTGGCCAAATGCAAATACGCAAAGATTTTTTGTATGAAAAATGAGCAGGAAAGAAAGTTACTCATACGCCACGTACACCTGAGTAACACGCTTTGATTTGACGTATCTCATTTTAAGGTTGTTAAATGGGTTCATAAGATATACGTGATTACGTGGAACCACTTTATGTTTAAAGTTGAATAACGGTAATTTCAAATATCTCGAAACGTATCCAAAGAAAAAAAATTAACTAGATTTTCGGAATCATCGAGCAATTCCACGTAGAAATTGAATAGTGGCGTGTGGAGAACAAGAACCAAACTAAAATTTGTGGTCCAGTGTAATTATCTAGCCTTTAATTATTGAGTCATGCTTGCTACCTATGCTAACACGATGCAGCGAAACAAAGGTGGCGCCTTCCGCGGACCTCCAATCCTCTCTTTGTCGATTTGACAGCATCCACCCCTTCGCTGACGTTACAATATTTTGTTTTCGCACTAGTGAAGAATATCAAATTTTCATATTGTACCTATTTGCCGAAAAGTTGTACCTAAAAGTAGACACCCATACCTAAAAGGTAACATGTATTTTTATGTGCATACATTTTTGATAGTTAGTGGATTACATCTTCCTTCTGTGCCATATCTACTTTGGGACGTACATGAAACCATACTTGGCTACGTTCCAAATGAACCTAAAGTACTTGTACGTTTAAATTTAAGAAGCTACAGAGTAGGTAAAATTCTACCTGGTTTTACATCACTATTTCGCACCACTTCTTCGCTTCTTCAAAATTATTCTTTACACTCTCATTCTCATAATAATGTGACGTCACACCCAGTTGCTCTCAGCTCGATTGTCGCAATCTTGTATTCTATCATTCTTCGCATGCTACCACTTTGCAATGGGGTGCTCTCGTACTCTCGCTCTCGAATTTGGAAGAGTATTTTTGCATTTCGTGCAATTCGTGCAACGCTCAAGATCGAGAATACCCCTCGGGTTTTATAATTATATCCAAATAATAACGTGTAAACTAAAACTATGTTCACATTACACAGAAATTACTTAGTTTCGATCAAGTTAGTTCACATAAATCAAAGGCGTTCATAATTGCTTTCATGATTTCTATATGTATTTGATTAGCATGTGTACGTATGAGTGTGTGGTTTGTACTTGATTTAAAAATAAATTGTAACTTCCGGCATTATTTTTATAAATTTCCCCGACAGTGGAAAGACAAAGATTTTTTATTGAGTTAACACTATCTTATCATTTCTATTTAATTTATTGACAGATTTTACCGGGCAAAATAACTCGATTTCTGTAAGATTTGCTTTTAAATTACGAATAAGCCATAAATTACGATAACGTGAACAGGCTTTAACAAATTGAAAGTAAAATATATGTGCACTAGGTACGTCCTATGTATGTAGTATGTATGCAC
Source organism: Rhagoletis zephyria (assembly GCF_001687245.7). Taxonomy (NCBI): domain Eukaryota; kingdom Metazoa; phylum Arthropoda; class Insecta; order Diptera; family Tephritidae; genus Rhagoletis; species Rhagoletis zephyria. The sequence continues at coordinate 157,430 of NW_016157583.1, read as the reverse complement.
GTGCATATGTATGTATGTATAAGTCTAGTAATATTGTTTCTTTTCGTATCAAATTGACGTTTTGTTTGAATGAACATACATTTGTATGTTAAAAAAACATACATTTGTATGTTTTGTTTACAAACAAAAAAATTTCTGCATATTGAACCAAACCTGAATAACACAGGGATATAGAGGTTTGGTTCAATATGGAAAAACTTTTTTTTCGTAAACATGTGTGATTTACCCAGCCCTTAAAAATTAGTGTCGAAAATTCAAATTGAGGACTTCAGAGGTCGCCGGAAAATGCTGCCCAATAGGAAGGCAAACGTATCACTCTTAGCCCACCCCCTTTCCAGAAGTACATATTGTAGTAAATACTACTCGTATTTGCAATTCTATTTAATACCGTTTATGTTTAATTTTGGATTGTTATTTGAATGCCAAGTCACTTTCGTAGAGTTTCAGATCACCTTTATTTAAATATGCCAAACAAGTGGCAACACTGTTGCTTGTTCCTTGAAGTTGTTTTCTGGTACAAAACACGGTTGCATATCTCATATTTAAATAGCTAATATTGGCATTAAGTGCAGTTTAAATATATGATCTGAAAATGATTTTTTGGAGTTAATCAGCAATCTCTACTTAAATAGCTCTTCTGAAATTGAGCCTTAGTTTCGGAAGGATACGGAAAGTTGCGCAAAAACGTCATACCGTCAGGAACTCTTGTTGGGCCATGAGTGGATTATTCATGTGGTCACGTTTTTTAACCTAAGACGAAACTATTTCAAATTTGAATTTTCGTTACATTTACAACTTAGTCAGTCAGCGTAAACCCAAGGGCTTCAAATCGCATCGTCCCAATAAACGCCAAAAAAATATTTCTCCAAACTTCATACTGTTCAAGTTGATATCCAAAATCATTCTCCAACTCATCCCTTACCGACGCGCAGATACGTAAAAAGTGATATAGAAACGAATTTTTAATTATCAAGTGAAAAACTAAAGCTATATGAAGAGGAAAATTACCAACAAAAGGTAAATTATCTTCAAAGTATCCTAAATAATCTTGGAAAAAATAAAACGCGAAGTGAACCAAACGGCTAAATTACTGTCGGACTGTGTACTGTGAAGTGAATTATTGTGATATTTATTAACTACATATACTATTTCAGAATTTAATTGAAAAACCCCCTATCTCAAAATTCGGTTCAAANGAAGAGGAAAATTACCAACAAAAGGTAAATTATCTTCAAAGTATCCTAAATAATCTTGGAAAAAATAAAACGCGAAGTGAACCAAACGGCTAAATTACTGTCGGACTGTGTACTGTGAAGTGAATTATTGTGATATTTATTAACTACCTATTACAAAAGGAGTAATAAAATGGAAAATTAATTTTTAAATTCATCTATGTATGTATCGATGGCTGAGTGGAAGATCGATCTATCTCGGCAGCCAGTTCGAAAGCGCTCTATCTCAAAAAACTTTTCAAGAACGCCCTATTTCAGAATTTAATTGAAAAACCCCCTATCTCAAAATTCGGTTCAAAAACGCCCTATCTCACTTCAAAATGTATTGAAAATATGCGGATATAGGGCGTTTTGAATCGGCAGCTGAGATAGGGCGTTTTTGAAACGAATTATGAAATAGGGCGTTCTTGAAAAGTGTTTTGAGATAGAGCATTTTCGAACTGGCTGCCGAGATAGGTCGATCTTCCACTCAGCCATCGGTATGTCGTTTCAATCAAAAACGTATAAGGTATTTTACTGTTTCAATTTCAGTATTTCAATGGGCGCATTTCTAAGACGTAGCTGTTGCTGAACTGTTGAGTGCTTGTTTCAGAAACGCACAGTTGAGTAGTTCCGCTCAGCTCAACGGTTGGCAACCTTACGCCATTTTTTCCATCATAAAATTATTTCGCTACATGAAGCCAATAATTTATATATGGAAGTCAAAAATGATGTTTCCCTTTCGTCAGTTTTCATAGAAAATTCAAATAAAAAAATGTAATCTAAATTGCTGGCGAAACTGGCTGTTAATAAAATAAAATACACGTATAAATACATATATGAAAAATAAAATAAGAAAAACTAAATTATAAATCCTGTGCTATTCATATTTTTGGCTTAATATTTTTTTTATTTTGTGCTGTTTTATTTAATTTTGCTTGTTTACAAATGTTTTGGCAGTTTACGTATCATACTAGACGTAACTGTTGAACTCAACAGTTGACAGCATTTCAGCAACAGTTGANTATTTTGTGCTGTTTTATTTAATTTTGCTTGTTTACAAATGTTTTGGCAGTTTACGTATCATACTAGACGTAACTGTTGAACTCAACAGTTGACAGCATTTCAGCAACAGTTGAGGTAAACAGTTGCGTCTTAAAAACGCGCCCAATGATATGTTTGAGACCAATTGGAAAATTACATTAGAGTTCAACTTGAGAAACAGTTCTTTTTTCATACAAAGAAAAATGCCCTTTTTGTTGAGAACGCTATGATCCTCCACTTGAGGTACTGTTGAGAAAGCACGTTGGAGATTTGAGAAACTTAACCTCAAGTTGAGCTCATACCTAAATGTTTGTTGGGATAGCTTAAACAAGCGCCTGTTGGCAAGAGTTATGCTTTTGTGGTTCCCAGAGTGGCAGCACGGCAATGCAGGATTTTAAGTAAAGTAGATGTTAGACGTGGCAAGTGCAAGTCCTTTTCAAAAGTCTGTCAAACTCAAGAATATTCAAAATTGATTGCAGGAGCGTTACACTTTGCATGTAAAGTGACTTTCGAAGCAGTTTTCATTTCCGAAAATCAAACTTTCCGATATTACTTTTTTATGTTTACACGGTGAATACAGACGAGCCCACTTCCAACTCTGTTACTAGACATTTTTATGCTTATAAGAAAATTACTGAGCTGAAAAATTTAATAAAAATGAACACAAAACTGCTACAAATTGTCGAATGCTTAAAATTTAAATAGTTCATATCAGGAGAATAAATTAATTACAAGTATTTTTTTTAATATTTGGTGCAACATTTTTCTAATTTAGTACAAATTCGCCAAAAATCGCGTTACACGGTAACACTCGATTGGTTTTACAGCACTTGCAGCAACAATCAAAATTGCTCGTGCAGCACGAGCAAGGTGAAATAATTTCTCGAAAGCGATTTGCGTGATTTCAGTTGCAGTTACAACTTGCACCGAAAGTGATTTCTGCAAATCTGCAAAAAGTACTTTTTGTGTGTTTACACGTGTAAGTGGACTTTCCCTTTCGCATTTTCACAGCAAAATGCGTAGAAAAAGCGCTTTCATTGCCACGTTTAACCGCACTTTAAGTAAAGAAAGTCTACTTTTCTTAGTTATCCGCAATTATTTTGGTTCTATCATAAGGCTTGAGGAACTGCTTTAAATTTAATGGCATTTTTCGTAAAATAAGTGAAATTAGATTCTCAAATGGAATGTGAGAGCCTGGCTTATATAGGACGAGTGCGTGTACAAATGTCTAAGAAGCATGGTCAAAAGAGAACTCAGTGAGTGCTGCCAAGTAAGGACACGATATCGAACCGAAAGTGTCGATATGGTACTCATTTACAGGTCTATTCTGCACGTTACCGAAGATATTGTAACCGGAAAATTTTATTACCAAAAAATGTTACCAGTTCTTGTCACCGCGATTCTAGGAACGTTGGTAATGCAGTTAAAATATTCAGGAATTCAGCTATGAAGAATTGTGCAAATTCTGGCATTGCATATTTCACGGGGCAATACTTTGTTACCAGCTTATGAGATGGTAACAAAATTTACCGGTTACAAGAGTACACAGAATGCGAAAAGGGTTTAAAAATTGACAGACACTTTAATTACCAGTTACAAACTTTTTATTACCAGCGCAGAATAGACCTGTTAAAGTATCGCTGTAGAAATATCGGGTACCCATTAATATCGCAATAAGAAGACTTGATATCCCAAATATCGACACCAGAATCAAAAAAAATTTCTCTGAATATTGTTGTAGTACGTAGGCCGCTAAGGCGAATTTATAGGAGGTGTCAAAATGTCAATTCGCCCCAAAAGTCTACACGTATTTTGTTTTTGCTTTTGATGGGTGTGCTACAATGTTGCCGTTGATAATTTTCAGAAAGTCGCGAAAAAGGGGTCATTGACGAAAAAAAAGGTTCACCATATTATTTTTGCTTTTCTTTACTAGCAAAAGAATAACAGGCCGATTCTGAACAGAAACTCTCTGGAAGTTTTCTCTCTTTTACCTTTCCTCCTATCATGAATAAAAATTTCCCTAGGGTTTTTTTATATTAAATGGCAAAGTTGAGCTCTCAAAAAAGTGTCAACCTGCTTTTTCGGAGTTCGAATTTCCTTCCATTGGAGGATTTCTTTCTGGGAAGAAACCAATTCCCGGAGAACAAACTCCCCGTAAGTATTGGGCGGTAAATCTATTGAATTTAAAAAGAAAATAGCGGAACAAGCGTTGCATAGGGTTGCCAATATTTTCTAAAAAATTTATAGTACTTTTTCAAAAAATCTGGAAAAATGTAGTACACTTCAAATATATATGGGTGTTTCCATGAAAATGTCAACCAGGACTGAAAAAATAAAAACAACTGAAAAGGATTTTTAAGACGAATTAATAAGAGAAAAATACTCGAATTTTTATATTATAGAAGTATTTCAGCTTATTGGAATTTTAAAACTCAAAAATGGAAGAGTAAAACTGAATGTCTCTTCGACTCAGTTTTCTCTAATGAAGTGAACTATTTTCTCTTTCCTATTAACTAAATTAAGAAATTTTAAAACATTACAATTACATCTTAAAATCAAATTTGCAATAACAACAAACTATAATAATGAGAAAAAGGAGAAGTTAGAGCTCGAATAACGGTAATTTTTTGATTAGCTTCTNTAAAAAATTGTATTACCCTTTAAGTTGTGTCACATACGTTATTGTAAGTACGAAAATTTCAATCAAATACATCAAAACCAATGTTAATTGCAAATTTTCCATTTAAATTATTTAGAATAGTTGTAAAACAATGAAACGGTGGCGAGAAGAGTTCTCAATAAATACATTTTATTACTTACGAGAAAAATTGTCGCGTACGTTATTGTTTTTTTTTTTTTTAATATAAAACTACCCAGAGATAATTTCTCTTAAAATATGAAAGGATTGTAAAGGTACATTATTTAACTTAGTTTAGGAATTTTCAAAGAAAAGAAAAACTCCCATGATTCGCAGACTTTCGTATATATGCGTGTTTCCATGAAAATGTAAACCGAAAATGCAAGCAAAAGAATTCAAACGGCTTTATAACTTTAAATTTTGTATCCAGATGGCGGAAAAAGGGTTTGAAAACGCGAAACGGTGGAGAGAAGAACTGAATTTTTAATAATATTGAATTGAATATTTAATTTAGTATGTGTTACTAGTAAAAATATTGTATGGGGGAAAAATCTGTCGCGTACGTTATGTCGCGTACGTTATTATATTTTTTTTTAATAAAAACTAACCAGAGATAATTTCTATCAAAAAATGGAAGGATTGTAAAGGTACATTATTTAGCTTAGTTTAGGAATTTTTAAAGAAAAGAAAAACTCTCATGATTCGCAGATTTTCGCATATATGTATATGTGCCTTAAAACCACTTCTTTTTTTGTCGCGTACGTTATCACCTGGTTTTGAACGGATATTTTCCACACTAAAGTTTCGAGGCAGCTTATTTTTTTCTCAAACATAGTACCCTTTGGTTGCAACATAACCGTAATCTTTTTTTTCTGTAACTTCTATTTTTGATAGATTTACGTTACTCTCTAAGCGTACGAATGTCGCGTACGGCTGTATGGAAACACCCATATATAGTATTTTTTTTAAAGAAAAAGTAAAAATGTACATTTTTTTCTTTCTTATGCATTTCCTCTATAAAAAAAATTTCTTTGAAAGTATCATATGCTTTATCGCTATCAATATTTAAATTCATATAAATCAAAAGTTAATTTTTTATTAGTGATTCGCTTTATTTCTCTCTTCTCACCATTTCAAAATCTTAATAGAAAAAACTCTTTCTGTTGATGCCGAAGCTGCAGGAATAGAGAGCATAAGCGAAATAATTTTAAATTTTTTAAATCTTTCCAAGTATTTTTAAAAATATTGCCATTTTTGACCCTTTGTTTTAAAGTATACTTATTTTAATATTGATATTTCAGTATTTTTGCATACTATATTTTTTCCAACAGTATATAGTACGCAGAGCCAAAAAATAGTACAATACTATATATTATAGTACGGTTGGCAACCCTAGTATGTGTATGTTTACATAAATCTAATTGCTGCTAGGGGAATAGTTGCATTTCCTTTAAATGTTTAAGTGCTGCATTTTTTAGTACTTTTAGGAGGAAATATTTTTTAATAGCATGGTTCTGTTAACATTTCCTAAAAAAATCTCTGAAAGGGCCAAAGTCCTTTCCCCTTTAGTCGCACAACGGCAACACTGGTGTGCTATCAAATCAGTAAAGGCAAAAACCAAATACGTGTAAGGCGAAGAAATCAGCTGAACTAACAACATCACCTTGTATGAATACGCCTTGTAGGCCGCTGTGGTGTAGTGATTAGAAGTGCGCAAACCTCCTAGTGTATTTCCGCCACGAAGCTTCTCATAAGAACCCCCTTTGTGACGCAACAACAAAGCGCACGCGACAAATAACAGAAGAAGCTCGGCTGAACACTAACATATTGTGTAAGCGCCAATCTATTATTATTTTTACACGTAGAGATTGAGGTACTGACGTAAAACACCGAGACCGCGGATTCAAATCCTGCCACATGCAATCCTAACGATAGCACAAATTTATGGCCCTTATTATGAGCTGCATTCGATTTTCGATCTTCGCTGGCTATCGAAGATCGAAGATCGAAAGTGAAATTCGTATTATGAGCTATGCAAGCGTGTCGAAATTTTCGTTGAGTATCGAATTTTCTGTCGAACAGAATTTTGCTTTCGATGGTGTAGCGAAGTGTTAGAAAATTGTGAAAAATGTATGATTTTGTATATGTTTTCTTACATTTTGGCGGCTAGACACTAATTTTAAACAATTTTTATTAATTTCATGCAGTTCTAACATCGTGAATACTAAACACAAGCTCGAAAGGCTGGTTTTACTTGTGAAAGAAAATCCCAATACTCTGTTGGCACGATCTCTGAGAACAAAATCGTAGCGCTGTTGATAGTTTTAAAATATTTTAAATAGATTTGGCTCACAAACGCCTCTTTAGATGGTCGGAACTTTTTAATGAATCTGTAGACAAATTTCTTAAATATATTTTATATCAAAATATATTCGAAAGACTAATAAACTTAAACTCTCTTAAACATTTGCTACTCCTGGCCAGTTTACTAAGCTCTCATCCTCTGACGAATCGTTGAACCAGAACTCGTTGTACTCATTTTACCACGTTTTTATAAACTTGCTTTCTTTTTTACTTCATTTTAATTAGAACAAATTTACATAAATATGTATAAGCACACTATTTAGTTTGCTCGATTTGTAAACAAAGCTTCTCAGCGGTGAAAAATATACTATTGTGAACAACCTAAACGAGCAAAATTCACAATAGCGCTATTCTTCATCGAATGAACGCCATAATACCAAATGAAAATTCGTTCGCTCAGCACTTTCGACCACAGTCGAAAATCGAATGCAACTCATAATAGGGGCCTATGTTTTTAAAGCCCAATTTATATCGGGAAGAATTTTTAATTACATTATCTTTGTACGATACGAAACTAAGATTCTAGTACTCGATTCCAAAAAATGTTCTAAAACTATCGAGTAAAAAATATCGGTATCGAATGCCAAATGTATCGATATGATAACGTTTCGTATCGAAATTCGTGTCCCTACCGTCAAGTTGGAGCTGCACTTAGACAGGGGTTGACTCACGAGAATGATTCGCGTTGTCAAACCTTTGTTTGGCCTCGAAAGGTCGGTTTGTACAGAGCTTAACGTATTAGAGAAGGCAGATTTTCGTACTGTTAAAGAGATCGTCGTGATGTGAAATGTGTAACAAAATGTACGTAGTAATATTATAGTTACATTCGTCTGATTTTAGGTAAACTTTTTCCTCACATTAAGTATAATTTGAAAATTTAAATTTCAATCCCTGATACGTACATATGTACATCGAAATACCATACACTACATACACATTGCATATGGTAACTAGCATTTAAAATTAAAAGAAATAAATAAAAATCCATTGATTTTTTTCCAAATTATGTATATTTGTTTTAGAATAATAAATAATACTTTATAAAATATTTGAATAACTAAATTGAAGGCAAGTGTTTATAGACTTGTTATGAATATATATGTATAAATAAATATTTACATCTTAGACAATTTAACACTTAATAATTAAATGAAATCGTGCATTAAACTTAAACTTAATTATGATTAAGCAAATAAACCAAAGACTAGTGTAAACGTATAAATTGGGTTGCCATATTGTGAAGAAGTACTTAAGACAAAGTGATTACCAACATAGATATTGATGTGTTCGTAAATTGATGATGTTTAGAGGTGAAATTGTAATATAACACCTAATACGAGCAAAACAAAAACGAAAATGAAAAGAAATCAGCAAGAAGACATCTCGTCACTAAATATGTAAGTATAAGGTGGCCACCTTTCCTTTTGAAAAATCCGGTACAGTAAAATTGATTTCGTTCATTCTGAGATCTATTTTATTTATTACGTAAATGTTATAAAGTCCATTACAAATTTATTTTGAAGCAAATTATATAGTATTGGCCAAATCTATAGGCCCCCCATTTAGAAGTGATATTGTTTGCCACTTATGTTTAATCACAAGGTGTTACACTGATCGTGAACTTTTTAAGTGACCTAGTACACGTCGTAGTGCTGGTCAAGTAATTCACGGAATTGCATTTAAAATTTTTGTAACACCCTCAAATTCTCGACTTATTCTTAAAAAACCATTTTTACATGACTTTCCGCACTAAAAAATGTTCAGCTGTTAATTTTTACCCTATTTTAAGTTTTATAGTCTTTGGAAGGAAGAATGTTTGTATTATTTAAAGAATAAATAAGTTTTGTGAGCACATTGTAAATGTGTTGAAAGTTGTTGGAATAAGTCTAAAGTTAACACAAATTTTTATTATTTTTCCCCACTTCTACAACATTTTTTCTAAAATTTCAAAACAAAATAGTCTCTTTCAGTCATTGCTTCGAAAAGAATGTGCCATTCCGAGTAAAGTTAGGAATTTTCTTAAGTTTTTTTCAAAATCACTNGAGTCTAAAGTTAACACAAATTTTTATTATTTTTCCCACTTCTACAACATTTTTTCTAAAATTTCAAAACAAAATAGTCTCTTTCAGTCATTGCTTCGAAAAGAATGTGCCATTCCGAGTAAAGTTAGGAATTTTCTTAAGTTTTTTTCAAAATCACTTCGATGTAATTTCACAGAAAAATTGTATCATTTAAATTGGATTCATTTTGAGGTTTGAATAGTTCGTATAGAAATATTTGATTTTGTCTCTTAAAAAAATTTCATAACTTCGTAATATTTTAATTGATTTTAATGAATGGTACCTAGTTTTACTCGGAATTAAACATTCTTTTAGAATCAAAGGACAAATATTCCTGTTTTTAAAGCCAGATAAATACTTAACATTGGTTATTATACCCGAGCGCACTTGTGCACAAGGGTATTATAACTTTGTTCACATAACGGTTGTTTGTAACAGGCAAAACGAATGGAGATAGATATAGACAAATGTATACATAAATGATCAGAATGAAAAGAGAAATCGATTAAGCGGTGACTGTCTGTCTGTCCGTCCGTCCGTCCGTCCGTCTGTGCACACGATAACTGGAGTAAAAATTGAGATATCTTAACGAAACCTGGTACATGCACTTCTTTTGGCCGTAGGACGGATGGTATTGAAAATGGGCGAAATCGGACAATAACCACGCCATATAACGGTAATTTTCAGAAATACGAAAACTGCGATAGTTTAGTAACTACTGAAGATAATTCACTCAAAATTGACATTTAGAATAAGTTTTAGACGAAAAATAAGAATATTATAAATTTTTGGAAAATGGGCGTAGCCACGCCCACTTATAGTTACATGTGTATATCTTGGTAACCGCTGCACCAATTTCTTCCAAACTTAGCACAGTTTTTGACCCTGGAACAGCATACCAAATGGCCGAAAATTTTCAAAATCGGAAAATAACCACGCTCACATCCCATATAACGGTAATTTCGAGAAAAACGAAATCCTCGAAAAATCAGTAAATATTAAAGCTAATTTATTCAAAATTGATGGTTGCAACAATTCTTTACCAAGAAATACGTTTATGA
>NW_016157583.1:138326-146957 GCF_001687245.7 Rhagoletis zephyria | reverse complement strand
CGTTCTAGCAATTTGTACCAAACTCGGTATGGTTATTGTGCTTGCCACATAAAAGCAAACCGTTGAAAATTGTTGAAATCGGACTAAAATTACGGCCGCTTTTCATATAACGGTAAATTTCAGAAATGCTTTAACTTTCAATATTTCGAAATTTAAGGATGCTATTTTACTTAAAATTTATACACCCGCTTATCATGTAGCGGTATCTTTCGGAAAGGTGGAAAACATATATTTAATACTTGCGCCGGGTATTTAATGTTCGGCTCCGCCCGAACTTAGACTTTCTTACTTGTTTTTCTTTTAAGTTTNACGCTTTCTTGACATTTGTCGCTTATTTGAGCTAGTAATGGGAAAAATATCGATATTGTCGATAAAATAAAGAAATAACTTGGACGTTACACGATCAAGATCTTGGTTTCAAGTTGCAATACACTCACACTTTTTTACTAACATGCACGTTTACAACTTGAACGGCGACTTAATATCAATTTTTACTTTCAAGTCGTGTAGCAACTTGAAAGTCAAGTCAAAGAGCTGATTGATTTTTTTTCTAAAAATGTACATACCTTTGCATATTCCGGTACATTTGCTTGTACCCAAACCTTCGTTTCGGTACACGGTACAAAACCAAAAGTTTCGGTACTGTACCGGAGATTTAGGTACGGGTGGTCACCTTATGTAAGTATGTATGTACATACGTTTGTGCATATACATACATATAAGCGATTTGCAACAGTTATAATTTTTTTTAGAGTTTCAAACAAACTAAGAGTTAGGAGTGTTAAGGAAATTTACGTTTTAACGAGAGTCTCCATGTTATCTACTCGTTTGGGATGAAATATATTTTACACACTATGCTACATATGTACGTATGTAAATATTTGTTTGAATAAATAAACACAGTGTTGCACAGAATAAACGCAACCGGAAACGGATACAATTTTAATTGCAATCTTTTAACAGAAAAATTCAGTTAAAAACCTAAATTGGATGCTTTTTTCTGCATAACACTGTATATATTGTACTAGTTGAAATGCCCATAGTCGACAGCATTTTCGAAATAACTTTGTATTTATTAGCTGCAACAAGTGTTTTGTTACAATCACCAACAATTGTTCCTGCGAACAACAACAAAAATATAAGCTTTGTGAAAATCATCATTCCTAAGTTTATTGTAATGTTTTAGAATTATCATAACGTTCTGAAAATGCATTGTGGCATACGTGTGGGTGTGTATGTGCTCCATGCAAAAATTATTGCTTTCAATTAGAGTCCGACCGATAAATCGGGCGATTCCGAGGCTAGTATCGGCCAAAAGAATCGGCATAGGCCGTTAGTGTGTAACGGCGTCGGCCGATTCTTGAATGAGTGAATGCCATTTAGTTATTTGATTAAGTTTTTCTTTTTTTATTATTTATAAAAGCATTTGTTCGGCCGATTAAATCCTGAATATAAATTCATTCAAGAACAAATGCTTTTATAAACTTTTATAATAACAAAAGAAAGACATAATCAAATAACTAAATAACATTACCTCATTCAACAATCGGCCCAAAACGGCCGATGCCGATTCTTCTGGCCGATACTAGCCTCGGCATCAGCCGATTAATCGGTCGGACTCTACTTTCAATAAAACAAAACTGTGCTATAGTTACTATGTATGTATTTATAGAGGCTAGAAATTAAGGAATTCTGATTGAACCTTCTTAGCAGTTGCAGTTTACACCGTACTTATAACCAATTCAATACTCGTTTTATTTTAGGTTCTGAACCCAATGGCCCAAAAATTTTCAGTTACCATGACATAAGGCAGTATGTAAGTATATGTGATTTTGTTCTGGAATATACGTGTGTTCTCCTATTACAAAATTTTTAGTGTGACAAAATAAAGTTGTATATTTTGTTTATGGTCGTCGTTTTTAAATAATTTGCAGAACACCCACAATAGTTTACAATTGCCAAGATGACTTTATCGTTTACTTAACTTTTTTTTGGTATGTTTGAGTTAGTTTGCTTTTGTGAACGCAATGCGCGTTGTGAAAATGAATGAACAATGGGATGCATTTAAATATTTAGGAAGTTTAGGACTTTTCCGCAGCATCTTATCGAAATTACCTTTTTAATAAATCATATTTTATCGTATTGTCGAAAGAAATGTCTTTGTGACACTCATAATTTTTTTTGTTAGTAACTTCTTAATACAAGTTTTAAAGTAAAGTTTTCAATTTCACCCTCCTTTTTGTTTCGATAGCTTCATCTACATAAAATATATACATATGCTATGTATTTCCAAAGCGAATATTTACCGGCCTAAAGTGATTTGCTGTCAGTTGTTCACGTGATTTTGCTCAATAATTGTTTTATAAATTTCGGCTGTAAGCAATGTCTTAAAGATTCTACCTATTTCATATTCGAACTAAAGAAAATTCGAACTGAACCAAATGGGACGAACTTAACTTATGCTCGGCAAATTTTGCTGGTATATATTGGTAATCGCTACGCTAGCCATATTTTCAACACCAGTCGTTGGGATGGCTGCGGTTGTAGCCATAACTGCAGTTGTTGCGAAAGTTGCCCTTGGTGCAGATGCTGCATGCGCGGTTGATGTAGTTACGGTTGTTGTAGTACCTGTTGTTATAACTTTCGAAGATTTACTTGATTTAGATTTGCGTTTTAAATTTGTGCGAAGCATGTGAATAACACGATTGCGTTCACTTTCCTCTTATTCCAGTTGTTCCAAAAAGTTGGGAGACTTGAAGTATTCGGGCACTGGATCGTCCATACGAGAGATGACTTTGTAGATTGCCTTCTTCCACGATTGTTCGGTATCCTTGCCTCCTTGGATAGCGCGATAGAATTCACGCAATGTTTGTTCGACAACAAAACGAAAATTTTGAGGTACCTAAATACAAAGCAATAAACAAGGTTAGAAAAAATTATAAACGATTATTTACTACTAATCTAGCTTTTTTTCGAATGCCGAGAAGCATTTTTAACCCTAGAAGTACTTTCTTTGCGAATCGACGATGTGTGTTGTTACTGTACAAAAGTAAGAAGGTACTTTCAGGGTTAAATTACTAAAAATGCGTATGCAATGTAAGTATTTGTACAAGTACCTCAATATGGTTATTACGGTTGTAATGCAAATTCAGAACGCGATACAGTTCACTGTCACCTCCAACTTGCAGCTCATCTGCGCATTTGATGCCCTCGGTAACCGCTTGTCGCGCGTACTTCTCCATTTGGATGTAGTAGAATTCTCTGTAAGTGATATAAAGTGTTTTTTTTTAAAGATATGTGGCAATACAAGGTACATAGTATATATAATGTATCTACGTGTTAAGTACATATCGGTAAATTTACTAAAATACTGTCGTTACTCAAAAAATGAAATTTTGCAGAAAATGATACAGAACTAATAATAATAATCCCGGTTTTTACCCTCCATTCCCGCCCATCCGCACGAGGGGCGCAGTCGGTATGACGTACGGAACCAGTATTTTCAATTTTTGCGCCGAGTCACGATAGGCAGGAGTTCGTTAAGTGTTGAGATCTAAAACAGTTCAGCTACAGAACTAAATTCATCAGCCGTTTTTATGTCTTTATTTTAATGATTCATTTATTGCGAGAGAACAGTATCGATTTCTTAATGCTGAAAAGCGGATCTGATATATCAACGGAGTGGGTCGTGCAATTCAAAATTAGTTTTACAAGCTTTCAGAAATAGGGAACAAAAGTGTCTTGATACCCGGGAGGGAACGTTAAGGCTAACTCGTTATATTATGCTTCGTATTGAGTAAAAATTTCGTGCTAAAATCTTGTGTAGTTTGGAAGTAAATATACAACTTTAAACACGCCTACTGAAACTTTAAACACGCCTACAATTTTTGAGTTAAATATGACAGGCTTTTAGTAAAATGAGTGATACCCTTGTGCTCAGCTGATTAAGTCAAGTGGCGTTTTGACTAGTTTTGCCCAATTTTATTTTGTTTATTTAAAGTTTATATTTTTTCTATAAAAGCTTAGCACTTTACCTAACTAGCGCCACATATGAAAATTCAACAAACTTTAACATTTGCACCCAAAAATTTTGAACTTTTTATTTAGAATTTTTAGAAACATTTTGGGTATGCAGTTTTATAGCTCATTAGATTTAGTAGTTAAAGTGCAAATTTCAAGACGCCAGAAAATCGTGTCNGGTATGACGTACGGAACCAGTATTTTAAATTTTTGCGCCGAGTCACGATAGGCAGGAGTTCGTTAAGTGTTGAGATCTAAAACAGTTCAGCTACAGAACTAAATTCATCAGCCGTTTTTATGTCTTTATTTTAATGATTCATTTATTGCGAGAGAACAGTATCGATTTCTTAATGCTGAAAAGCGGATCTGATATATCAACGGAGTGGGTCGTGCAATTCAAAATTAGTTTTACAAGCTTTCAGAAATAGGGAACAAAAGTGTCTTGATACCCGGGAGGGAACGTTAAGGCTAACTCGTTATATTATGCTTCGTATTGAGTAAAAATTTCGTGCTAAAATCTTGTGTAGTTTGGAAGTAAATATACAACTTTAAACACGCCTACTGAAACTTTAAACACGCCTACAATTTTTGAGTTAAATATGACAGGCTTTTAGTAAAATGAGTGATACCCTTGTGCTCAGCTGATTAAGTCAAGTGGCGTTTTGACTAGTTTTGCCCAATTTTATTTTGTTTATTTAAAGTTTATATTTTTTCTATAAAAGCTTAGCACTTTACCTAACTAGCGCCACATAAATCCACATTTCAAACTTCGCACAAAAATTATGAAAATTCAACAAACTTTAACATTTGCACCCAAAAATTTTGAACTTTTTATTTAGAATTTTTAGAAACATTTTGGGTATGCAGTTTTATAGCTCATTAGATTTAGTAGTTAAAGTGCAAATTTCAAGACGCCAGAAAATCGTGTCGATTTTTAATATTATTTTTGCTGATGGTGCTGGGCATTTTCTCCCATACAAACGAAATTGCCGAGCATACATCGCGCGACGTAGGCGACATTTTTTTTTCAAAATTTTCTTTTTGATGAAGAAGTATTCCTAGATGCATTTCTGCATCAAAAATAAAATTTTGTAAAAAAATTCGCTTACGTTATTTTGGCGGTTAGGGCTCGACATTATATGGAAGAAAATGCACAACACCGTCAGGCAAAAGAAATTATTAAAAATCAACGCGATTTTCTAGCGTCTTGAAATTGGCACTTTAACCTAATAAAATTTAATGAGCTACAAAACTGCATAATTTTTCTAAAAATCCTAGATGAAAAGTTTAAAATAAATGGGGCGAAACAAAAATAGTCAAAATGTCACTGGAATTAATCCGAATCCGAGAAATAGTCAACCAAAATCGCAAAAAATGCATGCAATTCGAATTCTCTAATTTTTGTGTCAAAAAATGCATAGTAAAACATATTCTTATTTCATATTTCTGTTCATATTTATTTGAGAAATCTGATTTGCGCCTCTTACTTCTTGAAACAAAGCTCTAAACAGCATTTGTTTCAAGCACTATATCCTTTAATAAAATACAACGATATCGCTTTAAATAAATCATATTTAAAAAATTTGTTCGCATTTCGCGATTTGCTGCCAAATTTCTTTCTTTAAATATTTCTTTATTTGTATGTAAAGTCATTGAATTAACAAATTCTTACAGACCATATTAAGCTAATATACAATGTAATTACTAAGATATGTAAGTTGGTAAGTGATTAAGATGGCATACGGCCATGCCAGCATGAGTAATTGAAAAATTAATTTAAATCAGCACATACCCTAGAAATAGGCACATTCACATCATAATTAGTTCTGGAGAAACCAATTTTTAAGGACTCAAACTGTCGAAGATTCTTACAAGGTACATTAAACTGAATTTTACTAAGAAGCGAAGGGCAAACAATAGTACCAAAAATTATATTAATAACAAATGAACACGATAGAATGGATTTTCTGCTCTAAAGTGTTTTTAAGTCAATCAATAAACATCGAGAATGATACGAGGGTAAATTTATGTATTCGTATATACATACGGGTAAAATACGAAAAGTACGGATATCCGGTTAATATTCGTTCATTATGTCATACGGATATTCTAAACAGTATTTGAATGGATTCGTAAAATTGTTCTCAAAATCACTGCATATACGGAGCTGCAAAATAAATAATAGAACACTTCCAAACAACTGTTAATAACCGACTTTAAAATAAGCGGGAGATTGAAAAATGCATCGGATTATTTTGGAATCTTTATTATGTATGTTACCGGATAACTTTGGACCACGTGAAGCGTTTACGATTTTTAATCTGAAAGGTGGTATCAATAAGAAACTAACGGGACGCCTAAACTTTTATATAAGCATTGAAGTTTGTTGTATTTTTTGCTTAAGGGAGGTTCCATGGGAAAGTGGACCTCAGTGCAAAAATTATCTTCTTTATAAAACTAACAAACGTGTGGAGAAGACATTTGTAAAAATCTTGCATCCACCAAAAAATAACAAATTAAAGCTTTAAATGCATTTTTATTACCTTTTTATGTTTTGAAATCAAGTTCTAAGTAAATTTTTTGATTGAGTTTAAGGTAGGCTGTGTTGAGTGCACTGTCGAATAATTTGCGACTCATAATTCAAGTGTTTGGTAATAAAAATATATAGAATAACTCATCTGCTTTTAATAAAGTTGTGTTATATATTAAATTTTGTGAGTGCTTAATCTATATTATGAGTTATTATTAAGCAGTCTTGGTCTTGTCCCACCAGTGACAAAAAAAGATAACACGTTGTTATATTTAATTACAGAAGTTGAGGTTGTGTTTCGTGTTTGTTACATAAGGTTAGAAATTCATTGCAAATATTTACCACAATTGCATTGTCGTTTCCACGTCGTTAGATAAGAATAATTCAACAGAGAAGCATGTTCCACCCGTGACAGCTATGTGTGTTGTCAGAGGTAGGTTTACAGTACAGGGCTGATAAGCTTTATTTGTTTGTTGAGGTGGACGCAGGGGAGGACGGGGGATGCGCAGACTAGTCCATTATCTATATACCCTTGTTGCCAGCTGATTAAGTTAAGTCACATTTTGACCAGTTTTGGTTTTTTATTTTGTTAATCTATACACCCAAAAATTTTAAACTTTTTGTTTAGAATTTTAGAGTATGCAGTTTTGTAGTAGTAGGTAAAAGTAAAAATTTCAAGACGCTAGGAAATCGCGTTCATCTATACTATGAAATAAAATTGATTATATGGAGTACGTTTGTAACGACTTATTTCTCAAAGTACTGAACCGATTTTAATATTTTTTTTTTAAACGAAGCATTTGTAAAAAGGCGCAGAGTGGCATACTTATATTTTTTATTCTTGGAAGATAAGCACCCTTTTTTTGGGTGTAAAGATACAAAAAATTACAGAGACGTACAATCATAAGCCTATTTGGTTGCCAAATACAGCGCATAGCTACGCGAAAAATGTGTACATCAGTGCCGATCAAACACGAGCTCACAAATGCAAAAGAGATATGTATGAGCGACGTGACTGCGCTATACCACATACATACACACATAAACGTATTTCATAAATGTAGGTTCATTCTCCTTTGGTAGCTTGGTTGGTTTGATGAACCTTTTGGTAGGCAAAAATGTTTTGAAAATACAACCGAATTGAGCACTAAAATTTGTTCGCTTAATTTATGTTTACACGTTCAAAACATTGCTTTCACTTTGTTCGCACGTATACGATTTCTTTGTTTTTTCTATATTTTATTAAGCAGACAATTTTCTGCAAACAAAAACTAATTTCCCAAAGCTATGATCGATCAGCTGTTGAAATAGAACGAGAAATTACTTATCGTCTTGAAAAAAAAAAGTATGATAGGCAATTTGCAATGTGTGGGTGTATTGGTAAAAAAGTGCGAGTGTATGCAAATTGAAAAGAATTTGGGAATTTTTTGATTGAACTGCATAAAATGTCTGATTTTGTTTTTTCACGCACAAAAAAAAAATGTTTGAATAAATCAAATTAATCTCAAAGATATTTACATTTTTTGCAAAATATTTTTATGGAATAAGTAAATTCTTTTATTTAAAGGCACGAATTTGTTTTGTTTAACATTAAAATTTGTATGAATTGTTAACTAATAACTGTTAATTTGTGCTGAAAATCCCGTAAATTCAAGAAATCTAGCTTTAATGAGGAAAAAAAGTTTGGTAGTTTGCAAACTGATTTGGTAGGCGTTTTGGTACCTAATAACATTTTCAAGTGGCAACACTGACAAGCATTGGTAGATCGTTTGTCGTACAGATGAAGAGTGTAATCAGCTATGCCCACGCGTATGCTTCGTATATGTATACTAGCAATTATCCGGCGTGCTTCGCTGCGCCTTAAATGTATTTTTGTGTTGTAACTCTCCCCCTAAGCTCTTATGGCCTCATTTACAAAATATTTTTAAAGAACTTTATGAAGTTAGATTTAAAAAAAATCCATCTATGAAGCATTGTTTATTTTTTTTTTGAGTTAATATATTTTCGAAGGTAATTAGAAAATATGTAAAGAACCGACTTTCTCTTGGAAATTTAATTTATAATCTTACTAGCAATTACCC
>NW_016157583.1:123903-138149 GCF_001687245.7 Rhagoletis zephyria | reverse complement strand
GAATCAATACACGTTTGAGGAAAGGGTGCGATAGTAGACTCCAGTTATAAGATTATAAATTAAATTTCCAAGAGAAAGTCGGTTCTTTACATATTTTCTAATTACCTTCGAAAATATATTAACTCAAAAAAAAAAATAAACAATGCTTCATAGATCGATTTTTTTTTAAATCTAACTTCGTAAAGTTCTTTAAAAATATTTTGTAAATGAGGCCATAAGAGCTTTGGGGGAGAGTTACAACACAAAAATACATTTAAGGCGCAGCGAAGCACGCCGGGTAATTGCTAGTTTTTAATATTATTTTTGGCTGACGGTGCTAAGCATTTTCGTCTATATAAAAGGCACCATTCTAAGATAAAACGTGACTGAATTTAACTCCTACTTGGGTACTTATATTTTTTAATAACTAATCTGTATATATTGATCACACTAAAAGCTCGTTTTCATATAAAAATTCGTACGTGTCCTACCCGTGACAAACGTTGTCCCACCCGTGACAGAGGAATTTTGGATTTTTTGTATAATAAAGCCATAATTTGTTTTGCAGTTTTTGCTTTGTTTGTGTTCCTGGTTCTTTTTTTTTATTATAAGACATCAAGTTCACACAGAAAAGTGAAATAAATTCGCAGAGTTTCCATAAAATATATCTGCTCCAAAAAGCAGGTTCTTTTTTTTGTCCCTCCCGTGACAGAAGAAATAAATCAGATTTTTTCCATATAAAAGTAAGCTGTAATTTTTTTCGTATTTCGTAATAACTCATATAATAGTCAATTAGGTGTAGCTTTATCAAAATGTAGAATTGTTGAGTGCTTTATACTTAAAGTTAAACAAGAAAAAAATGTCTGTACAAATGTCCAACCCGTGACGGTGGAATCGCTCTTAAACATTATTTGTTTTATTTGTAAATTTTAGGTTCGAATGTCCGGATACCCTGCTCAGTTATCCGGATATTCGAATTTATAAGAAAATAAAACTGTATTTATGAATTTCAAATGTTTGTGTAGTATGTACCCTGTAGGAAACTCAACTAACTATAAATGCACTATAAGTTCACTATTTTTCAACTAGGGGTGAATACGCCTCGACTACTTTACGTTGCTTTCAACTGACTACTTTTACATGATGATGTCGCGAAAGGAGTCAGTTTGTTTTCAATTAAATACAAACCGGTTATTAATAAGTTCACTTGCAGTGTTCCAACTAATAAAATGTTTTTGGTACTCTCGGTTTTTATACTTATTTTTGGTTAACCGTTATCTGCATGATAACTATTTAGTTAGCATGTATTAAGACCTCTAAAGATTCGCTATTAACATACGTACATATTATGTAACATACGCACTAGGGATGTTAATTTTTCGGCTTTTATCGATCCCGGAATTTTCGGGATGGCGTTGTCACAATCACGGGATCCCGGGACTAGTCCTAGTTTAGATATTCATTACTTTTCAACAACTTGAATCGAAAAAATTGCTTCTTTTTTGTTTGAGAAGCACTCCTACCGTGAAATAAATAATAAATAAATTGGTTTGCAACCTACTTTTTTATTTAAAGTGGCGTTTTTATTTTTTCTCTCCGACCGCAGGATTTATTTTGAAGGACTTTGTAATTTCAAAGATATGATTAATTCCAAAAATTATTAAAACGATTCAATACAATGTAGAATAAAAATATAGGTAACAAATACAATAGAAAATTTCTTTAGAATTTAAAAAATTAAATTTTTTTGGATATAAGCTGACAAAGTTAGAGGAACGAAATTCGAGGATGCTATCGAGTTTATATAAGCCCTTAACATACAACTTTTTTCAAAACAAATACTGCGAAATTTTAAGGATAGAATTTTAAAATGACATTTTCAAGCCAAGATAATAGAAACGCGACGTTTTCACAAGTTTTTACTATTTTCTTTTGTTTGCTTAATGTTTATTATTATTTTTTAAGTATAGCTCAGTATTTAACAAAAACCACAAAAATATAAATTTCCAACTTTGTGCAAAACTTAGAAAAATTCATCAAAATTTCTAACTTTTTAATTTGACTTTTTTGATAGACTTTTTTGTGCTGATTACGAATCCGTAAGTATAAAGTTTCCATCAGTTCCAGATTTTGAGAAAAAACGCGGTCAAAGTGTCAAAAAATGGCGTTTTTTGCAATATTTGAAAAGCTCTAGCATAAAAACAAAAGCTGATACAACCTTCTACTTAGACTTAAATTAAAGCAAGAACACTCCACTACTATCCCTGAAAATACCATCCTTGCACCTAGACTCGATGGCCACTTATAGTCATTTATTGAACAATAACAAAATACTGGAGTGTTGTGCTATTGATAGAAAAAAATGTGTGCCAACATCAGTTCAATAAATTACTATAAGTACGGTGACAGATTTCTGTGGGGAAAAATCGGGACATTTCTTAAGTATCGAATCAAACCATACAATTTTGATTTTAGAATAAAAATACTTACAGCCGTTTTCACCATCCATTTAAATAAAAAATTAT
The DNA here is from genome assembly GCF_001687245.7 of Rhagoletis zephyria. NCBI lineage: Eukaryota > Metazoa > Arthropoda > Insecta > Diptera > Tephritidae > Rhagoletis > Rhagoletis zephyria. The sequence goes on along the minus strand of NW_016157583.1, from coordinate 135,645 downwards.
TTTTTATTTTCTGTCAATTTCCATATAAAATTCAAAAAAGTAAAATTATTACTTTCTTAATTTGTTTTCGTGAAATTAGCTGTTAGTGTCGTTTTATACAGTTTAAAGCAAAACGAAGAGAAACGAACTTGAACAAGTAAATCTAAATCAAATTAGTACGGGGCCACCTCTGATGTACCACCTAGTCCAAAGTTATGCGGTAACATACATAAAATAAATCTTCCGACGAATTGATAACCTCCACCTTTTTTTGAAGTCGGTTAAAAATTATGGCAAAAATTTATACATACAATGTGGTTATCAGGTTCAAAACAATTTTTCTGTGGTGTATTTTATAGTTGTGAACTGAATAAAAAATATAACCACATAACCAGACAACATGATAACCAGGCAAGTGTGAACAACCGCAATATATATCGTTACCTTAATTCACAAAGGCTCTAACCAACAAATTTTTAATTGTACAGGAGAAGCAAAACACATTAAGGCAATTCAACGAGTAAATTCATCGTAACCATGTAAACCTCGTAAACATACTTAATTTTGTATGGAAAATCGGTTTATTTACGAGGTTTACGCGGTTAGGAGGCATTTACGCGCTTCCATGAATACCCGTATTATAAAAAGAGATCAAAAACTGTTTAAAAAGTGGCATGCAACTCCGTTGTTTTTGGTACTAACACTTTAAAATTTTGATTGAAGGTGTATTTTAATACATCCTAAAAAAATCTTTGAAAACCGCAGTTTCGACAAAAGTGTTGGTTAGGGCCTTTGTGAATTATAGTAGCGATATGTATTTAGCTTATATTTTTCATATTCACGAATTTTTGAAGGAAACAAGTAATATTCTTTTATAATTTCACAAACTGCAAGTTTGTATGGTTTAATTAAAACACAACAAATTAACAAGTAATTATAAAAAACTTAAAGAAAATTAAAGTAAGAATTATAAAAACATAACCAAACATCATAGAAAATAAGGATGTTTATGGATGGCTATGTTTACGGCTCCCTTATATTCTATGTTCTTTGAAATAACGAAAATGCGGCCACGTCCAAAAACGATTTTTGGGCTAAAGTACATGGAGACTTCTATTAAACTAATAAATAAAACACTAAATATCGGGATTGAAGCGGTACAATTATGAAGAATCAGTACTCTTATACGTCCCGACTTTTAAAAAATATTCAGCGGGACAACTTTCTCAAAATCGGTACAGTCCCGCCAGAATCGGTACGAATGGTCACCGTATACATGTATACATATGAAAATAAAAAGCGAACAAACAACATTTTATTTCTAAAGGCCGGTCCACATAGAACTTTCGCGTTGGCGTTGGTTTGACAGAACGCACGTTAAAAGTATGCATGCTACAATGAACGCTTGGCAGCGAATGCTTGGGCCACTAAATTAACATACTAATGACAGAAAATTAATATTTCTTATCAATAGTTGCATTAAAAACGATATTTCTTGCTCGCACTTGATTAAAAAGGAAAAATATTTCACATAATTTTATTGATTTGCAACAGCTGAAGAGCGACGCACGCGAAAAGTTGATAGTTGGCCATCTTTTTACTTTGTGTTGGCGCGAGCGTTGCCGAATTTTGGCTATGTGGACGGCTGCATTTGAATTCATGTATTCATAGACAGCTGTTGAAGCGACGCCAACGCCAACGCAACGTCAAAGTTCTATGTGGACGGCCTAAAGAATTTATTTTTTTTTACATCTTTTCCGCGAAGAAACTACGCATGGCTACTACGTTCTGATTAAAATTTATAGATTTTTGTGGCTTTGTGGCGACAAATCATTTTTTATAGGGAAGCTTCGGTTTAATTTCTGTTAGTGGATAAATTACCTTTACAAAAACATCATAGCATTCACGTTGCAGACAACCAATTTTTAGATTTTTGCCCACTTAGGCGACACTGCGCATATGGGCAAATTCGAAAAACAATCCCGAAAAATAATCAACGAAAAACGAAAAAATGCATGTACATTAGAGTGGTCCAAAAAATTTTTTTCCGAGATAGGGTTTGGGAAACCTTCCAAAATGTTTCCTCTTGCCGCTGGTACCAAACTTTACGTTTCTAAGTAAAAATTTAGAGGATGCTCATATTTTACTCTAGAAGTATTGGGTACATATATTAATCAAAAAATTAGTTAAGTAACCTAAGAATATTTACAATTTAAATTATCTAAAAAAATNCACCTTCCAAAATGTTTCCTCTTGCCGCTGGTACCAAACTTTACGTTTCTAAGTAAAAATTTAGAAGATGCTCATATTTTACTCTAGAAGTATTGGGTACATATATTAATCAAAAAATTAGTTAAGTAACCTAAGAATATTTACAATTTAAATTATCTAAAAAAATATCACAAGCTTCAGTTGTCATGGCAACAGTCGCTTTTTATAAAAATCACCGATATTTTTGCCAGATTCATAGCGATCCAGTAGCGCATTTCATGAAAGTTGGTATAGATGCTACAAATATCAAAAGGAAAAAACTAAGGAGGNCGCTTTTTATAAAAATCACCGATATTTTTGCCAGATTCATAGCGATCCAGTAGCGCATTTCATGGTCAGTAAGCATCCTGTAATAGTTGCAGTAGAAAACTGAAAGTTGGTATAGATGCTACAAATATCAAAAGGAAAAAACTAAGGAGGTTTTCTAGGATGAAATATTTTTTCCCCATACAAAAATTGGACCACTGTACATTCATACATGATTTAAATTCTCACATTAAGAATATTTCTTTATATACTTATTTGAGAAATGTGATTTGCAGTACTTACTTCTTGAAACAAAGCTCTCAATAGCCTTATTTTTAAGCAATATATTTTAATAAATTACCAAAATATCACTTAAAAGAAAATTGAATTTCTGAACTGCAAAAAGAGTTACGTCCGCCACGAACGTTTAGAACGAACAAATATAATGATTTTAAATATAATCCAACCTTTGGTTCGCTTTTATAACACATTTGGTTAACTTTGTTGTTTCTTTTTCAAACTATTCTTGTAGATTTAGTTCTCCATACATGAAAATTTGCAGAAATCTGTAGACTTTGATGAACATTTCAAAATAGCTTCAATATTGAGTAAAAGCTCAGTTATGCAAGAATAGCTGCCTTTCCTAAATTGGCGCGTTAAGCGCCAAACAACTGTAAAAATTCTCATGCCCGTACAATTTGTATGGAGCATCCCACAATAACGCGGCGCTAACCCCGAGCAAATGGAATTTTAATTTTTGACAGGGCGTTACGTGTTGATGTTGGATGCAGAAGACGGAGAGAAAGAAAAAGGACAAAAAAAGTGAAAGAAGAAACGAGAATGAAAACGACAGGAAATGAGAAAACGTCAACCATTACGCCGCGTTGATTTGGGGATAGAGCGTGCTGATACTCGTTGACAATGGAAAACGCAACGCTTACAGGCTAATCTAATATTCACGCACGTCACCGATTTTCTGTCAAAAATTTCTCATGTACATACAACTTGTATGGGACCAACCGAAATTGAACGGCGTGCGCATGAAGCTAACTCAATTCCCAACTTTTGTTCTGCGTGACATTTTGATTTATTATTTCGCTCAATGAAATCAAATGCAAACGCACGCAAGCCAATTTCGGGTGACGCAAAAAAAAAACAAATTCGACGGCGTGCGTACCAAAACGCAAGCCGCGAATATTAGTTTAGCCTGTTAGCGCTCCAGTTTAGGGACGCCAGTTAGACTTGATTTGACTTGAAAATTGTATATCTGGAAAATGAGCAGTGCGCGTATGTAGTTATCTAAAAAACAACTTCACTTACAAACTTGGAAAACTATAGATAGATATAGATAGAGCTGAGTTAAATTTCTAAGTGCAAAGAGAGCCGTGAGAGAATCTTGCTGCCATTTAATTTTTTAGTAAAATCCTTACAAATATGCCACACAAATATAATTTTTTGTATAAATGTAATTCATTTGGCAACCGAAAAACAAACTTTCAAATAAAGACAGAAAATAAAACCAAAAAACAATTACAACTTGATGCGCGTAAATACATTTGTTTTAATGGTAATTTTGCATCCATTTAGGCGTAAGAGCAAATTAAACGTTTACAATTTTACGTGTACAAATACAAGTGCTGAGGATCACAATAAAGAGAAAAGGCAATAGGTGACACGCTGCGTAATCGTTTCTAAGTTTCAAGGTAAGTCAAGTCAAGATTAAGTCTTGCATATAGTCTGTTCCAATAGCAGTGCGGTTTACAGGATTTAGTCAGAACTTACAGGAAGTCGTTCCTATTGACATAAAACCTGTAAGTGGGAACACATTTGAGAGAGTAACTGAGCAACTGTTCCTAGTCAGAAGTTACAGGATTTAGTCCGGAGTTCTTTTTCCTGTAAGTTCATGAAAAGTGTCAAAAGATCAGCTGATTTGCATGTGCAAGCAAAAACAAAAAGCGGCGAAAGCACAGAACCTTATTAGTCTGTTCCAATAGCAGACCGGTTTACAGGATTTAGTCAGAACTTGCAGGAAGTCGTTCCTATTGACATAGAACCTGTAAGTGGGAACACATTTGAGAGAGTAACTGAGCAACTGTTCCTAGTCAGAAGTTACAGGATTTAGTCCGGAGTTTTTTTTCCTGTAAGTTCATGAAAAGTGTCAAACGATCAGCTGATTTGCATGTGCAAGCAAAGACAAACAGCGGTGAAAGCAAAGAACCTTATATTTGTAAAAAATGGAGGTAAACAACGAAATATTTGAATATGTACACATTTTAATAATTATTTAGTGATATTTCAGCCAAATCAGTGTTGTACAAATGACATGTAAACAAACCGACTTACGTTCTTATAGGAAAGAGTGCTTTTTGCGTTCCTATGCACTGCTGCATCTGTTCTCCTTTTACTCTCATTTGAGAGCGTAAAATTGTAGTTTGACAGTTCCACAGGTTTTAGTCCGAAGTTCAAAGGAACATATTTATAACCAAGCTTTAAGGTTCACAAATTTTAACGGCAAATACACCGCCACTACTTTAAATTCAAATTTCCATTATTTTTTTCTCGTATTTTTTTTTTTAACTTATCTTTATTTTGTCGCAAATTCAAAGAAACGTGCCAACGTAACGTCGGCAACGCCAGGAATTGCCCATATGTGAAAGACACTTAAAATCTCTATTTGATTTGGTCTATATCATCTGCAAGCCTTGTGATCGTACTAATTTTAGATAATGATAACTGGTTTCTGGTCGGTATTATATGTATATGCACATATCGTCGTTTAAAGTACAAAACCGCTTATCAAGATAATGCAAAACCGCGTATGTGAGGTTGCATATATTATTTTCTAGAGAGTAAAAATACTCATATTTCAAAATGGTTCTCTTTTTTAAAAAGCAATCGCATATCTTGCTAGTTTATTTCAGGACGAATGGATAACGATTGAGCCAAGAGCTTGTGTGAGCAACTCCAATTTTTGGCAAAAAATGTCAGTTACGCGGTTTTGCAGAATGACGATACGCATTTTTGTACTTTAGACGACGATATGTATACACATGTTTAATATTCGTTAAAACGCTAAATTAATAATTTTAATAATTTTAAACTGCGTTCTACGCCTGTAAAAACTTTTAGAAGAAGCTTATGTAAAATGTCACTGCTTTCCGGATCATTTCAGTCGAAAAAGTTTTAGAATGCGTAATACATTTGTACATACATACATATCGTGACTTAATATAGAAGGCCCTATTTCACATCGTCACTTAAAAGCAAAAAATCCGAAACTGACGTGAAGTGAATTTAAGATTTAAATGGCATTATTCATAAAAAATAAAGTAGGTTCTTTATAAATTGACGTTTTCATACAATTTTCAATTTATAAAGCTTTTATAAAGCTACTTTATTTTTTATGAATAAGGCCATTAGTTTGTTACTGCTTTTTGTATATTAAGGTAAGATATCATCTTGTCCATTACAGTCTACATTCAATTCAACTCAGCAACGAAGCACACCACATTTTTCATCGAAACTATCAGGCAGGTTTTGCAATTCACTTCCGAAGTAATGTGAACCCAAGTCACTTTGAATTCAATTGAATGGAGTTCACTCGGACTTGAATTGCAGAACCTGCCTCATACAGGTAGAAGACCCCCGTAAAATTTAACATGTTTCTTGTAATGAAGAATAAGAATAGTGTGGTAAAAATTACATGAAAATACTTCACATATGTACCCAGCCAGCAGAGAAACGTACTTTTTGCCGCCAGTGCAGTTTTCGTAAATTTTTCGTATCCGGAAACGTTCAAAAAACGATTTCCATATTTGTTCATTTTTCTATCCGAAAAATGTCATCATCTTATTTCAAAACAGTAATTTTAAAATATTTGTTCAAACTGAGCATTTGAAAACATGTATACGTATTCGTCAGTAGCTGAGTGTGCAGAGAAGTGTGAAATTGAAATAATTGCTGAATTTTAAAATTGTTTTTTGTTTGGTTTCCTGTAACTATGAAAAAGTTTTTGGGAAGTTCATAATGAAATCGTTTTCAACGAAAAATTGAATCAGACAAATCTCAGGAAAACAGCCGAAAGTGCATCCGTTTTACAACCATTTTCGATAGTTTTCTGCACATACGTTTCGGCTGAACTCTTTAGTGGGAGAATTGATCTGAAAAATGTCCGAAAACGGAATCGGAAAACGGATGAAAGATCAGGTTTTTATACGAATTTGTTTCCATTTTCGGATACGTTTCCGGATATTTTGCTGGCTGGGTATGTACATATGTACATGTGTATACTAATACCTTATGTAACTAAAAATAATGGTTTGAAGAATATTTTTTTTATGTTGATACTCATCGCAGTAGTTAATACATAATATGCATATTTCTATATGCATATACATACTTATGTATAAGTATGTACATATTTAGTAAACGAAAAAGGCACTAGTAAAAGATATTCGGTATCACTGAATTAAGTCCGCCTAGATTTCTAAAGTCCCGCACTATGCAACAAGGAATGATGAGTTCATCATTACAGTTGTTAGTAATAGTTATTTGCATATGATCGTCCTGTCTTTGTTACAACCTGCCTTCCACACACAGTGGTGAATGCCGGTTTTATAGCATCTGTGGTCGTTTTAAAGAAAAATACTTTCGCAACGACTAAACCAAGGGCTTGGCAACAACTCATACCTATTGTTGTTCTTGGGAAAATTGAAGGCAACAGCCTCAGATGCAGTAACAGCAACACCAACAATTTAGTCAACGTCGCCTCTGGGGAACTTCAGCGAACAGTCGTCGCAAAGCTGGTTTTCATTTGACATCGAATCTGTCAGCAGTATTGTGAAAATGCAGCAACAATACAAAAATATACACAAGCGCAGCGATTGCTACTTGCCGATGTGCGATTTTGATATTTATTGTTTGGAAAAGTTGGTGCTGTCAGATGGTATACAAACCTTACTCGTGGTCTGCGTGCAATTTTTTCATATTCGCTTGCTGCTGTAGTAACTTGAGTCGCTTGCTGATGTTGTTGGCGTCATAATTGAAGAAGAGCGAGAGCTTTGGGAAATCTTGAAATTAGCGCGATTATCAAACGAGTCAACACTGCAACAACTGAACAAAAGGATGCAAAAAAGCTAGCAACAATAAAGGCGCGATGACGCTAACTGTGAATAAGTGGGTTGTAAAATGTTAACAATTATAGGAGACACATTGCACACAATGAAAATGTCAATGAGCAGCAGAGAGCGAAAGAAAAATTGCGGGAAAAGCGTACCGTGGATACATTTTGGCACATTGTCCATTGTGGCAGTTGATGTGTGGAGGGAAACTCGTAAAGGAATAACATTTAACAGCATTGGTGGTACTACCTACAACTGGGAAGGAGTTGTGCTGTAAGAACAGCAGTAAAGAGGATTCCAAGTTCCAGGATAGGCCGATAACAGGAAAAGCACAACGACGTGTGAATAAAAAGGGTTTCGTATTTTGAGGATGACGACATAGCAAATTTCGATTAGCTACATCTTTTAAATTTTAAATATTCTATAAAAGGTTTTCTTTNTACAGGAAAAGCACAACGACGTGTGAATAAAAAGGGTTTCGTATTTTGAGGATGACGACATAGCAAATTCCGATTAGCTACATCTTTTAAATTTTAAATATTCTATAAAAGGTTTTCTTTTAAGTACTTCCGCAACAATCAAAATAAAAATATCCTTTGTGATTCTTTTTTTTTATTACGATGATAGGGCTGGTGCACATTTAAATACACCTTGTGCAGCTGGCCACATTTCCTCATCCTATTGCCGCCGCTTTGCCACTCTGTGCCTACAAAATACGTATTCCAATTACTTGATTGCAATTGCTACCGTCGCTGCAACTATCTTTTAATTCTGTAATTGCAGTCTGAAATGCATTGGCATATACTCTTAGCATCCCAGGTGCCTTCCCAAGTATTCTTCATATTTCTCTCTGCCGAACAAAGAAATCCACTCTCTACGTTGGCATAAAGTTCCTGGAGACTCATTAAAATCCTCCCTCAAGCCCAAGTTAATATCAATCGCAAAGCTTTTGCTAATTAAAGCCTTCCCCTTATCTAAACCACAACACAACGCTAGTCCAAAGATAGCAAAGAAAAAACAAGAATAAAAAATTGATAATGTAAACACTGCTATTGCAAACTTCAGCGCAGCTATGCTCATCATCTACTATAACGTTGCTGCGTGTGCAATTTCTGAAAAAGCGAGGTGGCACAGGATGTAATCTATCGTCTAAGTGATTGTGAACCCCTGAAGATTGACTCATGCTCATTTGAGATTTATTAAAAATTCTTTGCAAGTAATCAACCAACCGGCAAAACAATACGTATAAGCCAAGTGTTCCACATTTCTCCTTTTGCAGTACCCACGCCCAGACAATGCCTTGCAATCCTATGGTTGCAACAATATAAATGCGTATTAAAAGTCAAAGCACAGCCAATTTCTTTGTTGAGGCTTTTTGAACAGTCTTTGTGTGCGCAATGCTATTGCGCCTACAAGTATGCTGCAAATTATTAATAACGTCATATTAATCTCATCCAATAATGCATTATGTCCATATGTACACAATAGACCAAGCGAAAACAAATTTTAGACAAAGGTGGCTTAATATGAAGTTGTCCCTCTTTGAGAACGACTGCCAAAAGGATGCAGGGCTCTTATAATGAAGCGAAATTCACGGGCGGCCGTTCTCTTTCGAGTGGGTCTTTGTTTAGATGGATTGGTAAGCAGGAATAATTTTTCCATTGAAGAGGGTCGCTTGGATAAAATCCGAATGAACGTAGGAACTGCTATACAAATAAAGAATTTCTATAAGAATAGATTTCAATTCTTATAAACATATTGCATACGTACATTAGACTGGTTCAGAAAAAAATTGTTTTCATCTTTTCATGATATTAGTAGAGAAATGAGTTGCTCTACATGTCCACAGACATTTTTTCAAAGGCTCCCCCCAAAATCTTGAATATCGCATTAGCGAATCGTATTTGAATATCAAAATTGTTTGATATGAATTTATTATTATTAGAACAGTGCTGCTCAAAATTTTTATATTGAAGTGAAAATCACAATACATCTACAAAATTTATGTGTACACAGCATTTTTTATTGTGATTTAAAGTTCAAAAGTACAAGTCAAGGTACATTGAACAGGTAGTATCAGTAGAGCAGCTGATTTGATTTATTTTCAAATTATTTGGTCTCGAAAATGTCAAATATTTTTAATTTTTTCTCACGAAAATTATAAGTTGTTAAGATCCATTTGCTTGTGAAACCGTTTTCCATACAAAACAAGCGATTGAATAGCAGCTTTTGGAACGTTCGCCCAACTTGGCAGCACGACCGCTGATTACTGGGCCTTGCAAAGGATCAATGCTTCGAGAAGCAAACAAATTTACTTGCATAAATTTTTATTTTTTCCAATTTCAATTTTTTATTTTTTATAATTTTTTTTATTTCACATGGCACGCTTTGATTTAGAAGAAAAAATTCAGAACAGTTTTTGACACTTTCGATACCAGAAGCTACAACAAACAACACGCAAATGTTGTTTTTGCTCTACTGATACTACCTGTTTAATGTGCCTTGGTACAAGTATATTTTTATTGCTCGATTAGTGAATGAAATTTTTTAACAATGGGAGCATTTTCATATATGTGGAATAATACAGTGCGTTAAGAATTGATAGCGATAGTGGTATTCAAAATATATTTAGGGGAATGAAATAAAATTAAATTATAAGTTCGTAATTCATATTTCATGGTAACATTTTGTAAAATATATATTAATATCGATTGCTATAAGTTTATTTAAATGTATTGATTAAATCGTCAATATCTATTGTTGCATTAGAGGTGGATAATTTTATCAGTGCTTCTAAATGCTCTTGAGCTAAAGAGTTCCTTTGGTTTGTTTTAATTAACTTAAGACTAGAAAATGCTTTTTCGCATATATACGTGCTACTGAACATAGACAAATATTTAAGTATTGCATTTCTTAAAACTGGATATTTTTCATTGCTTGAAATTGCAAAATTGATATTTTGATACTCATTTAAAATTGTCCTTAGACAAGGGAAGTGAAACAACTTTTCCATGTGCAGGTTGGACAAAAATATATCAACTTTATGTATAAAACCACTTATCAAATCGACCAACTCAAATACAGATTTGTTTTTTCCTTGCAAACACAAATTTAAATGATTTGTAGTATCAGTCTAAAATGCTAAATCAGTCCTAAAGTTTTGTGAACACACCACTTCTACTAAATCCTTGTCGTTTCTAATTTCAAAAAATCTTTGTAAACATTTTCCTCGGCTAAGCCACCTCACCTGTGTGAACATTACTAAATCTCCATACTGGCATTCGCATTCGTCTAGAAATTTCTTAAACTTCCCATGAGTAAGCGCGTTATGCCCTCCCCTTATCCTACCCTGCAGTAAAATTTAGAGACAGTCTCTTAAAGCGCTAGTTCCGCCCTACACATTTCAGAACCATCTCTGAACTAGTGCAAAACGGCTGCAGAGAGGGACAGTTGAAACTCTCGGTGTGTTAGTTGCGCTCTGTTGAGAAGTAAATGCATAAATTCTCACTTCTCGTACAATACGAAAATAGCTCAGCGGGAAGACCTCCGACTCTAATATCGTTGGTCACCAGTTCAAATCGCGGTGGAGGCAGTTGTGATTTTCAGATTTAAGAAACTTAAATTGTTGAGTGCCGCTTAAAAATTGAAGAGAAAAGTGATCAAATAATATAAACAAACTAAAAAAAAAAAAATAAATAAAAATTTAATAGAATGCAATCTGTAAAAGAACAGAAAAAACGAAGAAATATCAAAAAATTGAATAATCAGAATTTTTTTAAATAAAAAACTTATTGTCGCAGATCTGTCTAAATTGGAACCAATTTAGAATAGAACAAGTAAGAAAGTCTAAGTTCGGGCGGAGCCGAACATTAAATTCCCGGCGCAAGTATTAAATATATGTTTTCTCACCTTTCCGAAACCTTCCGCTAGATGGTAAGCCGGGGTGTATCAATTTTGAGTAAATTAGCGTCCTTCAATTTCGAAATATTGAAGTTTCAAGCATTTCTGAAATTTACCGTTATATGAGAAGCGGCCGTTATTTTAGTCCGATTTCAATAATTTTCAACATTTTGCTTACATGTGGCAAGCACAATAACCACACCGAGTTTGGTACAAATTGGTAGAA
>NW_016157583.1:81665-123622 GCF_001687245.7 Rhagoletis zephyria | reverse complement strand
AAGGCCAACAACTGTGCCAAGTTTGGAAGAAATTGGTGCAGCGGTTACCAAGATATACACATGTAACCATAAGTGGGCGTGGCTACGCCCATTTTCCAAAAATTTATAATATTCTTATTTTTCGTCTAAAAATTATTGTAAATATCAATTTTGAGTGAATTATCTTCAGTAGTTACTAAAATATCGCAGTTTTCGTATTTCTGGAAATTACCGTTATATGGGAAGTGGGCGTGGTTAAAGTCCGATTTCGCCCATTTTCAATACCAACCTACCTTGGATTAAGGGAAACCTACATACCAAATTTCGTTGAGATATCTCAATTTTTGCTCGAGTTATCGTGTACACGGACAGACGGACAGACGGACAGACGGACAGACGGACGGACAGACAGACATGGCTTAATCGATTTCTTTTTTCATCCTGATCACTTATGTATACATTTGTCTATATCTATCTCGATTCGTTTTGGCTGTTACAAACAACCGTTATGTGAACAAAATTAATATACCCTTGTGCACAAGTGTTTTAAAATTTTTTCTCTTAGAAAAACTTGCTGACCCAGAACTGTCCAAAATGGAACTAGTTTAGAACTAGTTCGAAAGTTCTGTAGAGGGGGGCAATTTCGACTTCGTAGGACATCGCCATGTAAAAAGAGACAGTTGAAAGCATTGCCGCCTCTTAAAGAGCTAGTTCTGCGCTAGTCCTGAACTAGCGCGATTTACTGCAGGGCTATTTACAATTTTTACTACTACATCCATAGTTCACACAGGTTTTCTTGATGAATTATACAATGATATGCATGTATTCGAATCCCTCTTTTAAGGAATTGACCAACTAAACCGTTATTCTTGCCAACCATTGCTGGTGCTCCATCTGTACATATGGCAGATAGATTTTTTAAGTCAAGCTGTGTCAATTTTGTGTTTATAGCATTAAAAATGTCGACCCCTCTTGTATTTTCCAAAAGTGGCACGATACCAAATATCTCTTCATTAATGTTAAAATCGTCATTAATAATACGTATCCCTACGAGTTCATGAGATAAGTGTTAATAAGAATATAATGAGTTCAATATATTTTTAGTTTACTTTATTATTGTAAGTTACCTATTAAGAGCTGCTAGTATCTTTTATGTCACAAGATTCGTCGATTGCCAAAGAAAAATAACTGCATGAATTCAGTTTCTTTATTAAATTATAATTATAGTATTTGTACAGATCTTCAACACGACGCGTCACTGTTGATCGAGACAGCCTAACCGTATTGATTTCCTTGGCCATAGCCTTTCCATTTCCCCCAAAGCAGCTTAGCATCTCCTGACACACTTCTTTCAAAAATGGTCCATCAGAAAATGGATTTAATGATTTTGCCATTTGTAGACTTGCCATGAACGATGCTTTTAAAGCGCTCGTATTCCTCGATTGTTCTTCACTTAAAACTCTTAATTTATTTGGGGGACCGTCCTTTTCAATGGCATCCAGTATTTTTCATGCATCGTACTCCAAAAACTCTTGTTTAAGGGATTTTACCTTATTTAATTTTTCTTCATCCCCTTTGAAGCTTTGCAAAAAGGTTTGGTGGCAAGTCACAAAATGGCGTTGCAAGTAATATTTAGACATTCTTTTAATAATTACAAAGCATAACATACATACAGTCCTATTCCATTTTTTCGACCTTTTCAATGCTGTCAACGGAGTTTCGTTATATTTTTTTTTAAATCCGAGTTAGTGCCGATTTTTCTCAACAGCAGCACACACACATATGTGCATAGTTTGTCTCTTTTTGATGCCGTGCATGCGCACCGGGTGGTTATGATGCAGGCAAAGTTCAATTGGAGTCCTCAAATAGTTTGTTCCAGTACTCTTTGGACTAAAACCTGTGGAAATGTTAAACTACGATTTTACTCTTTCAAGTGAGAGTAACAGGAGGACAGATGGAGAAGTGTACGGGAACGCAAAAAGCACTTTTTCCAGCAAAAACGTCATTTGGTTTGTTTACTTGTCATTAGTACAAGACTGATTTGGCTGAAAGATCACTAAATAACTATTAAAATCTATACAATTAATAATAATTGCATAAATATTCGAACATTTCATTGTTTACTTAAATTTTTTACAAATGTAAGGTTATTTGCTTTCACCGCGTTCTGTTTTTGTACACAAATGCAACTCTACCTATCGTTTGACACTTTTCATGAATTTGCCAGAAGAAAAACTCCGGACTAAATCTTGAAACTTCATTCTGGAAACAGTTTCTCAGTTACTCTCACGAAAGTGTTCCCAGATAGAGAATTTTTGATTTTGGGCTAAATCCTGCAAATCGTAGACGTCCTGGAACGCACTAAATGGTTATCAATTATTTATATAAACAGTAATAGCAATTTTATTTTATTTTTGGATATATTGATATAAAATTTGCTGAGGCGATGGATGTTGTTTTAAAATGAAAGTTTATCATGTTAAATATATTAACAGCCAGTTTCAACAAACTATTTAAGTGGAAATTAACTTTAATTTAATTTTTTATTTAAATCTCATTTTAATTATTTTCAGTTTCAATAAACTATTTATTTAAGTGAGTAAAAAGTGGTTGTAAAACAGACTAGGACTAGCTTTCGCTTTCATTTGTACTGAGAGCTTTTGAAAGCTTTGGCACGCTGTGTTGTAAAAGCAGGGCTGGTATACAAGTAAGCAGCAGATGCACAATGATCAGGTGATTAAACGTGTAACACCTCTGAGTGTGGTTATTCTGATTTAACTTTTATTTAAGTGCAGAGCAGTGTTGCCGTTTTAGCCCTTTGGTGGCTAAATTTGGCTACCAAATTCTTTTTTTGGCCACAAAAATTTGAAATTGCCCCTAGCCCTTTTTTTAGCCCTTTTCAAAATTTATTCATCATTGACATTAAAATTTTTTTTATGATTTTCATGAATTTAACTCTTCGCTCATAAAGCGAACGCCTTTCCTTTAAGGCAAGTAAACATATGTCTATGTATGTTCCTTACGTTTCTGGGCCGTTATCTTATCCGTTAACGATTTAACTATACTTTAAAATAGGTAAGTTGGCGGCCCTTAATATGCTTTATGTGTTACACAAAAAATTTTTTTGTTGAATAAAATATTAATTCTTTTCAGAGTTCATTGTTTTTCTATACCAGTAATTATAGAAAATATTTGCGTGTATACTTATATATTTATACTAGCAGTACCCCGGTGTGCTTCTCTACACCAAATATTGAAAAACGAATGAAAAGTCCTGGAATTTTTCTATATGAAAATTTATCATTTGTTTTGTTTCAAAATTTTTGATTCTTTATTTTAAATCTTAATCCAACACATTTGGATATAGAACATTTTTTGTTTTTCCATCTTGGGTATGAATAAATAAATAATTTGGAATGCCAACTCTTGAACAGGCCAATTCCAGTACTCTACCACAAATATTTCAAGAGATATACAACAACAAAATTTTAGTTAGTATGGGTGGTGCCACGCCCCCTCTTCCGAATTCGGGAAAACTTCGCATAAACCATCTGCATGATAAATCGAATATGCCACATAAATTTGGTTGAATTCGGTGAAGCTGTTGTCAAGTTATGAGGTCACACCAAAAACGTGCACTTATTTTTATATATAAGAAGATGTAGGTAAAAAAATTTAGCTACCATTTTTAGCCACAACGACGATTTTTAGCTCTTTTTTAGCCCTTTTTTAGCTGGAATTTAGCTACCTATAAACATTTCGCGGCAACACTGGTGCAGAGCATAGGTCACTTAAATCAAAATTAAAATTGATTGGTGAGACCGAAATTAAAGTAATTTTCACTTAAATAATTTGGTGAAACTGGCTGTAAGGGTACTCACATGTACGCGCAAGTTTCATATTTGGGCAACTTTGCGCCATGTTTTTCATGAGGACAATTTTATATTTTATGCAATTTCTGACATTTAATTATTTGACTATAGTTAATTTATAAAGTTAAACAATTGAAACTCAAATTTGAGTAAATATTTAAGTCTTACCGCAGTTATTTCGAAAAAGCGTGAGCACAAACCAAAATGAATGTAAACAAAATAGCTGATTGAGGGTTGCACAGCACACTGCGCAAAGTTGCGCTACAAAATTGCCGCGCAAAGTTTCCCTTTTTGTGCAAATGGCTTTCCATTCAAATTTTGACATTTCATTTGCGAGGGTTTAAAAATTGCACAGTTTGCCCAGTTTGCGAAACTGCATACTGAAACAATTTTTAATTTCTTCATTACGCAGAATATAAGTTTATATATGAGCTCAGGAACAAAGTCAAAACTCCGAAATCAAGGTGAAATAATGTATAATTTCGTCTGCTATGCATAAGCGGAGCATAACCTAGAGCCCCTCTGAAATTCTTAAGAATATATTGAAATATTCGATTGCATATTTTCTTCCCTAACTCGATAAAATTCGGAGAAATAATGATTATACCTCAGAAATAAATTAATTTTGATCTTCGAAAAATGCAAAAAAATTACATACATAGAGATTTGCAAAGCCACATTGCGCATGCGCAAAGTCTCAAATTCTGCGTAACGAAAACATTGCAGATTTATATTTTTGCATCTCTTCTTGCCCCAAGGGTAATTAAAAAAACAAATCAGTTATTGAATAAGCATTTCCGTTGAAAAAAAACCGTAGCAACAAGCAATGCTGCTTTTGAGAACAATCGGCAATAACTCGGATTTAAATAAGTAATTTTTAGCAAAAAAACCCGACTTCAATTCTCATATAAAAAATATATATGTATATGACGCAGGATGCCGATTCATCACAATAAGTCTCAGACAAATTGACGCGCACACTTTCAACAATCTTTTTTGAATAGCCTGTATTTTTCAGTACATCAATTATTTTTGTTTACCTGACCTACTATTTGTCAGTATGTACAATTTGCAAACAGTGCGTTATGAAACAGTGCGCGCCACTTCATCAAAGTATTTTCCAATACTCTAAACTTATTATCGGATCCGACGCGGCCATACTGACATGTCGCAAGTCCTCGTGTGATATATTTGAAAAAGTTTTCCACTCGGCCATTACTGACCCCGAATATCAATTAAATTTTTTATTTATAAGAGTTCATATACCATACCTTATTTTATAATAAGAAGAACTATTTTCCATTTAAGAGTGTAAGCAAACACCGTTAAATGCATTTTGTATAAATATAATAGTTTTAATCAAATGACTTTATACAACCACATCACTTATCCAGTGAATTTTATGAACTATGTATTTCAGTCGCTTACATCCAGCAACATACCCAAAAACAAAAAATAACACCACTTCGCGTGGCCACATTCTCATTCTCCACGTACTTCCATTCTCTACCACTTACACCAGTGGTCACATTTTCATCTCTTGAGAAAAAAAATTTAATTGCATAAGAAATTATTATTATTTTTTTATTATATCTTCGTACTAAAAACAATATAGCTTTTCCCATGTGTTCAGTTTTCAAAATTGCATTCTTACATCTCTGTGACGTTTTTCTCAGTTTCTTCATCTTCGAAATCTACAAAAATAGTACCTTCAGGCATTTTACGCAAACGATCATGTGCATACTTATACATACGGTTAGATTTTGGAGCAGATAGAGTGTACCTATCCCCATCTAAAATTTCAACGACCTTAAAGGTCCTTTATATTTAGGATCAAGGATTGCGTTCTTCATTTTGCAGCAAAACAAAGTCACCGACAGAAAATTTATTTACAGGAGCTTTATTTTTATCAAACCTACTTTTGTTATATTTAGCGTTTTGGTCAATATTTTCCAAAGCGTTTTGCCTCACACTAGCGATTTCAATGTTCAATTCGGTTTCATCAAAACGAATCAGCTCAAGTGGTCTTGCAACTTTTCCTATTAATAATTCAAGCGAAGTGTATTTTGTTACTCTGTTAACCGTACAATTGAGCCAATTGCACATCAGGAAGAGCATCTTGCCAATAACGATCTTTGCTTGTCTCCACAGCAGTAAACATGTTCTTAAGAGTACTCATTACTCGTTCTACCTGACCATTCACACGCGAGCTACCAGTAGAAATAAGATGCAGTTCAATACCCAGGGGCGCACCCCAGGAATATATATAGGGGGGTTTTATATTTCTGAAGATATGTCACCGGAAAATACTGAAAATATTCTTCAGATAATACGCTCTTTAAAATATATTTATGCAAGTTTTATGTACNCCAGTTCAATACCCAGGGGCGCACCCCAGGAATATATATAGGGGGGTTTTATATTTCTGAAGATATATCACCGGAAAATACTGAAAATTTTCTTCAGATAATACGCTCTTTAAAATATATTTATGCAAGTTTTATGTACAGAATGTAATTAATAAATAAGCGTTTTAAAATTCATAAACTGCACTTTATTTACATAATAATAATAATTTTTTTGTAGAAAGATGGTACCTCAAGGTTCGGCCCGTAATTTGGTTTAGAGATCCGATGATTGGATCATGAAGAAATTAACGGTACCCCTAAATTTGAATATAAGAATTGAAGTCGGTTGTGTTCTTTCCTTAAAAACTTCTTTTTTTAATAAAAAGTTCTATAAACTCAAGATGCGCTCAACTTTCAAAAGTACCTAATAAAAAATATTAAAAAAGACTCAGTAAAGGGTTGACCCCCAAAACCCACCCCTTGTGTGCGCTAATGTCAATACCATTCGATTTGCAAAACTCTCGAAACTCAGAACTAGCGAAACATCTACCTTGATCTGCAATTATACGTTTAGGAGCACCAAAAAGTGATACACTGAATTTTACAGCCTGAATACTATTTTTTGCATCAATATGTAAGGTGTGGTGCACAATTACAAATTTTGTGAATGCGTCAATTAATACAGAAACATATTGCTTTTGGTCACTCTTACCACTAAGTTTGCCTGTTGCGTCAATATGTACTGTATGCCACGGAGTCGAGACCTTTGGAATGGGATTTAATTCCGCCTGTACTTTACCAGAATGGAATTTAGAAACTTTACATGTAATACAATTGTCGATAAATTTTTGGACATACTTCGTCATGTTCTCAAACCAGTACATCTCATAAATCTTTTCGAGAGTTTTTTCCCATCCGAGATGAATTAAAGATTCATGAACACAGTTAATAACAGACCATCTTAGAGCTCGAGGAAGGATTGGCAAACACTTTGTTCTGCCATTGCGTTGTATACTGCGATGTAGCNTTCCCATCCGAGATGAATTAAAGATTCATGAACACAGTTAATAACAGACCATCTTAGAGCTCGAGGAAAGATTGGCAAACACTTTGGGCTGGTTTCTTCAACTCAACTTAACTTAGTTAAGCCAATTTTCTTGACTTAGTCAAGAATAAGCTGTGTAAAACGTAGGCTAACTTGTGACTTAAGTCCAAAAAGTGCCTGAACTAAGTTAAGTTGAGTTGGAGAAACCAGCCCTTTGTTCTGCCATTGCGTTGTATACTGCGATATAGCACAGGGAATCGCAACTCATAAGTTTTAGATAAATTATCGCCAAGTTTTTCATTCTTTAGATCAGAAATTAATTTCTGAATTTCCTCATCGCGATGCTGTTCAGCAATTAACCAATTTCCGGAAATATCCGCAATGTTAATTTCCTTTTTTTCAATTTTATGGAAGTTATTGGGGTTCAAGGGAAGTTGTGGGTTGCTCGAAAAGAAATCGACGTGACCCATGCGATCACCATTCCTATGTATAAAATCAAAATTAAAGGATTGCAGAAAAGCCCACCATCTGTGTACCCAGGTGTTAAGTCCAGCTTACTACGTGCCGATTTCAATGACTTGCAGTCAGTAATAACAACAAATTTCCGACCGTATAAAAAAATGTCTAAAGTGCTTCACACCATTTACAACTGCAAGGGTCTCCAATTCATAAGAATGGTACTTTGCTTTTGCAGGTGTGGTGCTCTTACTAAAATATGCTACAACACGAAGATTTTTGTCACTCCTCTGCATAAGGATTGCACCATATCCTAAGTTTGGATCAAAAATAGTAAGAACTGACGAATCGGTTAATACTGCTATAACTTTTTGCCTAATAACTTCATGTGATGGCTTCCAAATAAGATTTCCCTTGCTTAAACTCGTTAGAGCATATAAAGGTGATATTACTTGGGAAAATTTTGGCAAAAATTACCGAAAATATGAAGCTAAGCCAATGAATTGGCGTAGTTGAGTCACCGTTTGTGGTGGTGGAAGAGTTATCAAGGCTTCTATTTTCTTTGGATTGGGTCTAATTTCACCATCACTGACTTCATAAACAAGATACTCTACCTTTCGCTTCAAAAATTTACACTTTTTAACATTAAGAGAAAATCCGGTATCAGTAAGTATTTGTAATACAGTAGTAACCCTTTCAAACTTTCCTCAACATTTTCTGTTCCTAATACCAAAATGTCGTCCATGTAAACTACCACATAAGAATGCACAAGCTCTGCAAGAACTTTCATAACAGCTCGTTGAAACACTTCTGGAGCGTTTCGCAGTCCAAATGGCATGGCAAGGTACTCAAAATGACCTTCTGGAGTTACGAACGCCGTTTTTTTAATCAAATCTGCATGAACTGGTATTTGGTGATAACCGCTAGCCATATCCAAAGTGGTGAAATAACAGCTTCCATGAAGTCTATTAATTTGGTCAGATATTAAGGGTAAAGGAAATCTATCAGGAATTGTATTGTCATTTAATTGACGATAACCTACGCACATGCGATCTCAACCATCTTTTTTTTAACCAGTAAAATGGGACTAGCAAAGGGAGAGCAGCTGGGTTGAATTACACCCACGTTTAATAATTCATTAATTTTTTCGCGAACAATGCCCCGTTCCTCGAAACTTAGTCTATAAGGTCGTCGATAAACTGTTTTATTAGGATCTTTAAGGCGTATTTGCATAGGAATAACAGCAGTAGAAGTACAAGGTGTGCCTTCCGTAAAACTTGCTTTAAAACTGTTTAAAATANATAGAAGTACAAGGCGTGCCTTCCGTAAAACGTGCTTTAAAACTGTTTAGATTGAAATGGAATATCAGGAGATCGCTAATGCTAAAGATTTTAATTTGCTTTTTACAGATATGAACTGCAACTTCGATTTTACTAAAAACCAATTCCTTTGAAGTCATTTTTACCATCACGCCCTTGCTTAAGATCTCACGTCCTATCATGATATTGTATGTCAGATGTTCATCTGGTAAGAGGTGGAAAAGTATTTCCATTAAAATCGAATTTATTTCCACAGTGGCTAAAATACGCAAAGTACTTGTAACACTCGCGTGACCAATACCTGACATATTCACAACATTATTGAAGCGTTTACCGCAAAATTTAGAACCTATAGACTCTTTCATAAGTGAACACTCCGCTCCAGAATCAGAGTAAAATATGTATTGCTCACCTGACTGTCGTAAAATACCTGATGGCGACTTTACAGCACAAACATCGACTCTACGATTAGCAGTACTACTCGGTAATGTTGTATTTTTATTCTTTTCGGTTGTATTTGGACAACAGGAGGCGTAATGTCCCAAACCCTGACAGCGATAACACGTTACAGATGCCTTGTTTCCTACTTGGTAATGGATAATGACGTCATTATTGTTGCGGCATAAGATGCAAGACACTCATCGTCTTTTGGTTGTTTATTGTTTAAATTGATGATAAAAGCTGCGTTTGTCTCCGAAAAATCAAATCTTGCGATAAAAATGTCTTTGAACTCATTCCAAGTCATATCCGGAAATGAAATTAGTGTTAGCCAATTTGCAGCTTGCCCTTTTAGAGCTCCACTAAGAGTCATCATTAGAGATGCACCCTTTAATGGCTTCTCTATCATACACATATCCGCGGTGGATATCCAGGCGCGTGCACTAACATTAAATCCGTCTGGATCAAATTCCGGTAACTGCACATCACTGTTTGTACCGGAAGCGGAACTTAACGCTTTTAACAACGAAATAAACTCTTTATTTTGTTGTTAATATAGTTTTTTCCACACACTATTTTCACTATTTAACTCTTCGGGCTTATTGCCCACTTCTGATGACGCAGGATGCCGATTCATCATAATAAGTCTCAGACAAATTGACGCGCATACTTTCAACAATCTTTTTTGAATAGCCTGTATTTTTCAGTACATCAAATATTTTCATTTTTGTTTACCTGGCCTACTATTTGTCAGTATGTACAATTTGCAACAAGTGTTTTATGAAACAGTGCGCGCCACTTCATCAAAGTATTTTCCAATACTCTAAACTTATTATCGGATCTGACATATATATATATATCTCAAGATCCACTGATCGGATCTTAACCAGATTAGTATGGGATCACCTCTGAGACACTACCTTTCCGATGCTAAAATTATTATTATGCAAAAAGAATTCTTATGTGGTCCAAAGTTATGCGGTAACATACATAAAAAAAATATCCCGACGAACTGATAACCTCCTCCTTTTTTGGAAGTCGGTTAAAAAATATTACGAAATTCCTTTGATGGCATTAAAAAGGCCGGAAAAAATAGAATAGGGTGGTTTATAGTATTGAGAATATTGGACAATTTTTGGGTATAGTTGGACAATTTGAATATTGATATTCATCATTTTGTAAATTTTTAGTGGCAGATTGTATTTATTATTAATTTAGATTGCTTGGTAAGATAAACATATCAACATATTTGAGTTCCTGGCTAAAAACTATATGTAGAAACCTAGCGATAGCTTCCAACTATACACATATTGAGTTCTAGGCGATAATAGATTTATATCAAAAATTTTTTAGATTCAAATACGATTCGCTAATCTGATATTCAAGATATTGGGGGGAGCCTTTGAAAAAATATCTGTGGACATGTAGAGCAACTCATTTCTCTACTAATATCATGAAATGATGAAAACAATTTTTTTTGAACCGGTCTAACCTACATACATACATACCTGCAGTGGCTTTGGTGGGATCGGTGGTCTAGATCCCCCATCGTAAATGAACTATTATTTTTATACCCGAGCGCACTTGTGCACAAGGGTATATTAACTTTGTTCACATAACGGTTGTTTGTAACAGCCAAAACGAATCGAGCTAGGCAAATGTACATAAATGCTCAGAATGAATAGAGAAGTCGACTAAGCCATGTTTGTCAGTCCGTTCATCTGTCCGTCCGTCCGTGTACATGATAAATAGAGCAAAAATTGAGATATTTCAACGAAATTCGGTACGTAGGTTTCCCTTTATCCAAGGTATTGCAAATGGGCAAAATCGGACTATAACTACGCCCACATATAGCGGTATTTTGGAAATATGCAAAACCTATGATATTTCAGTAAATATTGGATCCAAACTGATTAAAATTAGTATTGTGAAATTTTTGAAAAATGGGTGTGAGCCCGCCCACTTATGATGAAATGCTATATCTAAGTAGCCGCTTCACCAACCCTCACCAACCTCGGTACGAGCATTGCCTAGAGCCCAGCTAAGAAATCTGTTAAAAATATTTGGAATCGGGCAATAACCACGCCCACCTCCCGTATAACGGTAATTTACAGAAACACGAAAACTGCGATAAATCAGTAACTACTGAAGCTAATTGACTCAAAATCGATAATTAGAATAACCACTTAGCAGGAAATTGGATCGTTGTAAATTTTTGGGTAATGGGCGTGGCGTCGCCCACTTGTGACCACAAAATTTGTACTTAGGTAAATTTCAGACATCCGAAAACTCCGATATGTCCATAACTGAGGACGCTGATTTACTTCAAGTTAATAGTTACAACAATCTCTTAACAATAAATATGACTGCGATAGACGTTTAGGAATTGGACGTGACACCGCCCACTTTATGACTACAAGGTGTATCTCGGTAACCACTTTATAGATTTCTACCAAACTTGGTTCAATTATTTCATTAAGTCTAATTCAGCATATTATCGAAAAAGTTTTAAATCGGGAGAACCCCCCTGCTTATTATGCATATGTAGTTAAAGAAAGTTGAAACGGTTTCGCTCGAACTTATACGCCTTTACTTGTTACTTTTGATTTAATAACACAATAACATTTTATCCTTTTGATTTATAAATTTCTTATTTCAGACTAAAGAAAAAATACCTTTTTATTTGTATATAGTTATGTATATAAATATTTGAAATTATCGGATTAGATTATGTATTTGAGTAAAGTCCTCTGCAGACTAGTCTTTTCAGGACGTGCGAAAATACACTGGCACTTTTCAAGCTACGTAACTGTACATATTTACACATTGATTCTGGTAATAATAAAATACGATATACAACAATACGACACTTACGACACCGCTGTGAATCCCTCAAATATATTTTCACTATTACCAAGGAAAAACTAAATTTTCGACACGACCTAATGTACATACTTATAGGGAAGTATTCCATTTGTGTGTATCAGACAGAAGTCGTACATCATAAATTCTACTCTTTTCCTTCTCCCGTTTACAAAAAGCCGAATTCAGATGCTCTGAAAATACCAATGTGAGCAGGCTCATTAATTTAATCAGAGAAAATATTTTCTTTTTAAAATCTACCTAGTACTTCTGGCATTCTTAAGAAATTTACCCGCTGTCCTGTATAAGCTGTCAAAACATATCAAAATTTAATTGCACATTTCGTAAAGTCCATTATTAGTCGCGAAAAGTGGATTGTAGGAAGTGTACAAAAAATTAGTTGAAATGGATATTAAAAGTTAAAAAAGCAAAAGCCCAACTGACGCCGCACTAGAGTTGTAAAACTATCGATGGTACTATCGACAGTATCGAATGGTTCCAATTTTTTTCACTATCGAATGGTCGTAGGCCACTATCGATAGCCTTTTTATGATTTTCAAAGTTGCCGACGTTGCATTGACTGCCTATGGAAACTTCGAATACAAAAAACCGAAGTAAATATTAATCAGAGTTGTGAAAATCCATTAATTTTTTAATGCATTAATGGTACTTAAAGCAATAAAGTTTATGTAAAAAATTAATGCAATAATTTTTGAAATTTAAGTGTGCTTTTGTAGACTTTTATGTGGATTGTTCATGCATACCGATTACACTTAGGTATCTTTTTATGCGGCTTTTTTATGCGGTTTTCAAACCATTAATTCGCAGTAGCTAATTAATTAGCAACCTCAGAAACCTCCTGGTAACAAGTTCCAACCCATGACAACGCTTAAATCGTTCAGTATCAACGTTTTAATTTTACTAGTCTCTTTTCGAGCACTAGGCCCATTCTAGCCCGACACAGGTATATAATTAAGGGAATGTTCCACAATAATACCAGAGTAATTATATGTAAAAACCACATTTTTAGTTGCATTTAAAAAAAAATTGAGAACATCAGCGTTAAAAAAAATCGACCAGCAAAACTAAGAAAAAAAAAATTTTTTTTGAACCACTCTAATGTATATTTTTATTTTTAAAAATGGGAATTTGGCAACATTGATTTGCTTATACATCACTATTTTTTACCTATTGTGATTTTTTTCAAGCTGTGTTATTATTACTTAAATTTGCAAAAAACTAATTTGAATATCTTTTTCGAACTATACTATGGTGTTAGTGATTCTGCGACTTTAGAAGAAACTATTGATATAAGCCAATATTAGTCAAATTTTGTATTTATTTCCTTTTGATACTTTGAATTGATAAATAATCGCTTAGAAGTAGGGGTACGGTTCGGTTATTTGTTCAGTGATTTTGGGTTCTTGTAGCCCCAGGAGTAAAATATGGACTATTTTCTAAATTTCGAGGTGATTACTGCGCATATTGTGGATGGCGTTACAGTTCACTGAAGAGGGTTATTTCTTTGAGGCGAGACCGAAGGCCGCCAACGCGGAAAATACTGTGGTCAGCGTAGCCGGAGTTGGACTTATGAGGGTAATTTTTGTGAAGCGCGGCCGAAGTCCGATCGTCTGTAGAGGGTCAGAGAGGGGAGGGGTAACTTCTATTAAAGCTTGGACTGTGCTCTATCTATTGGGTGGGGTTTTAGGAACTAAACAAAACTGAAAATACTAAATAAATAGCTTAGTATATAAATTTTAAAATTATCCGATACTATCGATAGTAAAACTATCGAAACATCGAATGTGCTGCCTATCGATAGTTTTACAGCTCTACGCCACACCTAAAGTGAAGTTCTTATTTACGGTGTTATTAGACCAGCAGATTTTTTCTTCTTTCTTTCGTCTTACAAGTATTTAGTTTTTGGCTTTGCTAATTTAGCAGCCTACCCGCCAAAAGTAAAAACAAAATACATATAAATTTTGACAGCTAGCCCGCAAAAATAAAACATATTGGATTTTTTTGTATTATTGCTACCACCTTGTATAAATTGGCTTTGGGTTGCGGTCAACTACTGCGGCTTTTGAACGCACCCAATGAAAACATAAAATAATCAAGTGAATCATAGGAAACTAAATAACTTCCTAAACAAAATTTTAATATAAATTTTGCCTTGGCCTAATACATGCACATGTATGTATGTACGCTAGAGTTCGTTATTAGACAAAATGGGGATGAAGATTGGACCCGTATTTTTAAAAGCGAATAAAGAACACCCTTCCAATGGACTAACCACCTAGCGAAGAAACGGAATAACGAAGAAAAGTGGATACTTTAACACTAAACTGAACACTCAATGCTGCTAAGTGGAGCAGAAAGTAAAAGGAGCAGCGCTCCATGTGGGAACCACAGAGTACAGACGTTACTGGCTGATATGTATGTAGTGCATTTGCCGGATATAGCTGTGTATGTGTAGGTGATAGGCGAGGTGATTTTACATTCGTACATATATACAGCGACACTTGGGATCAAACAAACTTTCCTTTCTCTTCCTTTTGTGCCAATTTGAATGCAAAAAGTGCACTTCCATACTAATAACACTCCTACATATGTATGTAAATACATACATGCTTCTAATGCATTGTGTGTGCATAATAAGCGAGGAAGTGCGGCATTGTTGTGGCAAGGCGAATGAACAAAGTAAAGTAGGCACTCCATTAAAAAGACAAACACAAGCGCACACAGACACACACCCACACTTAGGCAATGTGTATAAGAAAGAAATATGTGAAAAAATGGCGAAGAACCTTCTGTTGTGTGAAGAGGCGCACATAAGGAGTTGTAATTGCAATATTTTTGTTTTTAATTAAAAAGAAATTTTACAGTAGCGCAAACACTGAAGCGGCCCTACAAAATAAAGCAAAACAAAAATGACAAGAAATCTTTCTCTGACGAGTGCTGTATAGTATATAAATACGCATACATATGTATACCTGCAGTTACTTATGCAGTTATATTTAATAATGAGTCTATGGGAGGACATAATGATGACTAAAATAGTGAGTGGCACTGCAACTTAATTAAAGTAAAAACATACGGCATAAAATATGTCAACAAAAGCTAATTAGTTTATGTAAGATGCCGGAAATAAAAAATTGCTGCGCACATAGAAAATAGCAATTTGATACAACGTAATAAGGTACAGTGTGTGACGTGGTGGAAGATGACGGAAACTTAGCCCAAACGGAATTAGTTCAGCGAAGAGGCCGATTAGCTATTGAAATGGATGGTCCTCCAAGTTCCAAGGGAACAGCACTAGTTTGCTCCGTGCGGGAGCGCCACCTAAAACAAGCAACTAGATTGCCAACATTGAACATGTGAACATATATGTATATAGGGGAGCATGTACCCAGCAGGGAAACCGCGAAATAGTGAATCAAATTTCTAGCTCCGTACTAGATCTTTATCGCCAAAAACGACCAATTCGATAGTAACTAGATCCCCACCAGTTAAAAATCGGCGAAATGTCGTACTTTTATTTATTTAATCTGTTAAACTTATAATTAAATTATAAATTTAAAGTGTAAGTTAGCGCTAGCTGCAGGGGCTATCGGTTATGGTACTTTTAAAAAACTATTTTATTTAAGGTAACAAATTTAAAACTGGTTCGGAACTATAGAAAAGGGATGCAGAAGGCACTAGATCTTATCTGTCGAATTTCGAACTAGTTCGGAACTATCGAAAAAGGGATGCATCGGGGGCTTTTTTACTTTACATAGATATGTGTTTGGCGGCTTTTTCGTTGAAATACGCTTCCATTCTGCAGATGCTTTTTCATAGTTTGGTAATACAAAACAAAAGTTTGTGTTTACATTTTAACATCTTCTGGAATCTCACCAATAACAGCAAGCGCCTCTGCAAACTCAGCTACAGCCAAAGGTATGTAAACGTACATTACTTACAATCATTCAAACAAATTTAATTTTAAATTAAAAACGCATTTCTTTGAAAATAGTTGAAAATCGCACACACGTAAGAACCGAAAAGATTGAAAAATCATAATACTTGTTTCCTTCGTCTTTCCATTTTAGAATTGAATCGGAACAATGGAATTTAGGACTAGTTCGGAACTATCGAAAAAGGGATGCAGCGGGGGCTTTTCCTGGGACATCGCCATGTTAAACACGCCAGTTGTTTGCATACAAAAGAGATTTATCGCAAACCAGTACTGGGTCTAAATGTACTAGAAGCGCACTAGTTCGGAACTAGAGATTTTCCCTACAGGGTATGTACTGTATGAAAGTGCTCAAGGATACTCGCTGAAATGAAAGAAACGGTATCCGACTATAAACAAGCAAGTTAATACCGAAACAAGCCTACANTACAGGGTATGTACTGTATGAAAGCGCTCAAGGATACTCGCTGAAATGAAAGAAACGGTATCCGACTATAAACAAGCAAGTTAATACCGAAACAAGCCTACACACTTGACAAACACTTATCTAACTAGGTAATATCTGTTCGCATTATATATACATACATTCATACAAGTAGAAACACATATATACATACTAGGGCATTCATCCCCGAAGCATTTTAGCAAACCCGGGATATCGGGATGTAAAAATTCGAATCCCGAGATTTTTCGGGACTTCGACTTCATCACAACTTTTTGCATTTTACAGTAGTTTCGCCTTTTTCAAACCACACAGATTCATTGTCACCACAATTGGTCTTAGGGGAGCATAATGCCCCTTAGTAAAAGAGTATGTAATTTGATGTTTAAATATTTTTATTCTAAAATATCTACACTGCCGGAACAAAGTATTGGCACAGCAAATTTTTCACAATATATGCAACAATTTTAATTCTAATAGTTTTCCGCTAATTTCCTATAAAAATATGGTTCATTCAACAACAAAAAACAAAAATGTAATTCCTAAACTTTGTGAAAAACCTGCGAAATTTGAGCAAATTTTGATGAAAATGTTCAACTTTTTAAACATATTTTTAGAATCTTTTATATATATAATTTTTTACTATAATTACTTGCCAAGAATCCCGGGATATTCGAGACCTAAAAAGTCCGGGATCCCAGGATCCCGGGATTAATATTCCTAATCCATACATATGTACATACCCTGTCGGAATAAAGTAACCGGCCTCAAAAATTAGCCAATTGAAAAATTAGTTGTAAATAAATTACTTTGAAACAAATGAAGCAGGCGAATGTCTGGCTCATGATTTGTTAACCGACAAAGATAGGTTATCAATTCGTCGGAATATTTTTTTATGTATATGTATGTTACCGCATAACTTTGGAACACGTTAACCGATTTCTATAAGTTTTAAAGGAAAGCTGGCGCCTCAGAGGTGATCCCATACTAATTTGGTTTAGATCCCATCATTGGATCATGAAGAACTTCACGGTACTTCTAAATTTGTGTATGAGAATTCATGTCGGTTTTTTTTTGCTTAAAAATTACTTGTTTCACTTATTACGGCTTCTGATTTGAAAGTGAAAGTAATTCGAATCATAGGCAGACTTGCTTCTATGACATCACCGTGTTGGTAGAGCCTTATGCTTACAAGAAAAAAGAAATAATTTGGACCATTTGTAGTTAAAGAAAAGTATTTATTAAATTGCTTTCTATGTAGTTGATTATCCGGCAGGTTATAAATACATATATGTATGTATGTACATATGCATATAGTTCATGCAGTTTATGTTTTGCTTTAGTATGTTCACATATATCCTCACAGTTTACACTTTTTGAAGGGACCCCTCGTTATTCTCATGCCATAAGCTCATCAATTTTACCTCTTTTGAATTTTGAGGTTAAGGGTACTTTTAGCTTAGGTTGCGTGAAAAGATGATAACTTGGGACTTGGTTGCGTAGGTATGATTCGATTTCACGGTATAGAACGCAAGGACAGTATTTTTAAATGCTTACTGCAAAAAGTGTTGCCAATTACTTCATTATAAATGCATACTAGTCGCTACCAAGATTTACGCCTTGTTACCGTTGTTCGACTAAAGTGTCAAATTGACACTTTTTGGAGATCGATGCCCCCAGACACCGACTTTCTTTGATTTAAAATTCTATATGCATACACATTTTGACAATTTTTTCATAAACTATATTTTTCTTATGTGCTTCAAAATGCTTTTAGTATTTACTTTTAAAAGGCACTTAAAGATTACACCTCTGGCAAGATTTTGACTAATTTCAATCTTTTTATTATGTCAAACATTTTTTGTAGCTTAGTATTTCCCCCAAGTTATTTGTGTTAAATTTATTTTCGTGTCTCACGGTATAAAAAAATAATTTGCGATAGTTTATATGCAAACTTAAACAGCTAAACTTTGTTATAATAATTGTTATCTACTAATGTTGCTTTTATGTAACTGAAGTGTTATATTGATGTAAGTACTTTTTAACTGCAATTTTGTACTCCCGTGAAGTTGGCCCCGCACTTTCGACAAATGTGGAATCTTTTATTTGTGAGGCCAACTTTCAGGGGAAAAAAGTTCTGATGCCATATTCCAGTGTACGATAAAGAGTTCTAGAGTTCTGAAAGGGTTTTGTAAATAGTTCTGCAAAAAAATCCCAAATTTTTTTTTTGAGAAATTTTACCTAATTCTGTCACCGCTTACCTCATTGGTTTCTCAGAGTTCTGTTCAGAGTTCTGAGTAGCCCCTTGAAAGTTCTAATCAAAACTTTAATAAAGTTTTTTTGTCCGACCAATAGTAAAAGAGTTATAAGCAAAAATAAGGGGCGAATTTTTATTAACAAAAAAATTAATTTTTTTTTCAGAGTTCTGTTGAGAGTTCTGAGTAGCACCTCGACAGTTCTAACTAAAATTCTTGTAAAGTTGTTTTGTCCGACCAATAGTTAACAAGTTAACATGTTTTTTTTCAGAGTTCTGTTGAGAGTTCTGAGTAGACCCTCGAGAGTTCTATCTAAAACTCTTATAAAGTTTTTTTGTCCGACCAATAGTAAAAGAGTTATAAGCAAAAATAAGGGGCACATTTTTATTAACAAAAAAATTAATTTGTTTTTTTTTTCAGAGTTCTGTTGAGAGTTCTGAGTAGCACCTCGACAGTTCTAACTAAAACTCTTGTAAAGTTGTTTTGTCCGACCAATAGTTAACAAGTTATAAGCAAAAACAAGGGCCGAATTTTTATTAACAAAAAAATCTCATTTGTTTTTCAGAGTTCCGTTGAGAGTTCTGAGTAGCTCCGCGAGTGTTCTAACTAAAACTCTTGTAAAGTTTTTTTGTCCGACCAATAGCAAAAAAGTTATAAGCAAAAATAAGGGGCAAATTTTTATTAACAAAAAATTTAATTTGTATTCTCTCAATCGTGTATAAACCAGATATGGGGAAGTGGCTCCCACGAGCCTTTTGCACTTAGGAGCCGGCTTGGCATATTAAGGTGCTAGATGAGGGGTGGAATCAGGAGCCAGCATGAAGGGGGAAGAAGAGCGTAATAAAATTTTTGTACCCTGACTCTTATTACCAGGGAACGGATTTTATGAAAATTGCCTTTTTTTCTGCTAAAGAGATAGAGTATATTCGATTAAGAATGTCCACGATTTAGCTTTCCCTGATTCCATATATACACATTTGATGTTGCCTTTTTTTGCCGTTTTTAAGATATTTGCCTTTTTTTGCCTTTTCTACCTTTAAAAAAGTGATTATAGCATTTACATTTTTTTTTTAAGATTAAAAAATATACACATGCCCATGCGGCTTATAGAAGCGCAGGGACCTCTTGCCAAATTGGTGTTGGAAAAATTCAAAGCCGTTTTCTCAGCTAACGTAGGCTTGGAGACAATAAGGGGTGTGGATAAAATTGTAGAGGGCGGGGAAAACGCCCTTATTCCTGATAATATGAACGTTTCAAACGTTCCACATTTTAATTGGGCTACACTTGTATCAACTTACGTCGAGCGCACATCTAGTACATTCAAGGCTTTTCTTCGCGAAAATCGAATGAAAATGCTGCAGAAAACTTCAAAATGCATCTTGTGGTTCAATGTTACTACAACTATACAGATTAAAGTTTTATGAGTTAGAAACTCGAAAGGATAAAATAGTTAAAGATTCAAAGTAAAACATTTTTCATAGTTTTTCTCTTTTTACTTGTCATATAAACACTTCTAAAATAAATGTATTTTTTGATTGTTCTTCGTATTTTCTGTCTTTTTTTAGTGCCTTGTTTTGTTTTTTTTTTTGCAATACCTAGTGCCTTTTCCTGCCTTTTTCGCTATTTTGTTTTGCCTTTTTTTGCCTTTTTTGCAATACCTAGTGCCTTTTCGTGCCTTTTTCGCTATTCTATTTTGCCTTTTTCAGCCTATTTCGTTATTTGATTTTGCCTTTTTTATAGGTCCTAAAAATCCGTTCCCTGCTTATTACTATTAAATATGAGGCTTTTAATGTATTTTTTACATCCCCTTTACCCTTAAAACTGCTTTACTTCTTGAGTAGCACTTGCTGGCTCTTTGACCATCCCTCGTATAAACGATTTGAATGACTTGAAGACACCTTTTTTTCGGCTGTGACAATTTTTTTGTGACTTTCGAAAAATTTTTAGCGCTAACACTGGGTCAGGAAGCTTACTCGTGGGGATTCCCCGATTTGCGGGAATTTCAATTTGCGCGGGGAATGGACCGTTTTTTGTAGGGAATTTCAGTTTACATTGGGAAACGGGGGATACTGTCTTTTGTGAGGAATTGGGTGAACAAAAATTTTTCTTTTCTGCTTCACCAATTTCATAATGATTTAAAAAAACCAAAGTTGAAGTGTCTCACCCGCCACCGTGGAATGAGCAGTATGCAGTTTTGTAGCTCGTTCAATTCTAGTATAATAAAATTTCAAATAGCTAAAAATTCGCGTTGATTTTTTGAAATTTTCTATGTTTTATATGGAAGAAAACCGCAACACCTTCGGCAAAAAAATTAGGTACTTGAATCTACACTTTTTACACTAGAATGTGGGCTACAAAACTGCAAACTCAAAATTTTTATAGAAAATCTAATTAAGAAGCTCGGGATTTTTAAGAAAGTTTGTTGATTTTTTTTTTTTAATATTGCACAAAGTTTTAAACTTGGATTTAAACGGTTATTGTTAAGGAATCAACTATATTTTTATAAAAATAACTCAAGTTAATTCGGGCGGAGCAGAACATTAGATACCCGGCACAAGTATCAAATATAGTTTTTTTCACCTTTCCAAAAACTACCGCTATTTGGTAAGCAGCGGTGGATTTATCCCTATTTCAAACATCTTCGGTAAACTTATGTAGTTATATGTGGCCGGTATCACGCCCATTTTCCAAAATTCCATAATAATGTTACCTCTTTTCAAGGGACTGTTGTTAGTATCAATTTTGGGTAAATTAGCCTCCTCAAATTTCGAAATATCGAAGTTTCAAGCATTTCTGAAATTTACCGTTATATAAAAAGTAGGCGTAATTTTAGTCCGATTTCAATAATTTTCAGCGCTTTGCTTTTGTGTGGCAAGCACAATAATCATACCGAGTTTAGTACATATTGGTCGAACGGTTACCGAGATACATACACATATATGTGATCATAAGTGGGCGGTGCCACGCCTATTTTCCAAAATTTTTATCGCAAACGTATTTTGTGCTAAAGAATTATTGCAACAATAAATTTTGAATAAATTACCGTTATATGTACGGTGACCATCCGTCCTTTATTTTAAAGGACAGTCCTTTATTTTAACCCCCTGTCCTTTATAATTTTTTTTTCAAAATAAAGGACGCCTTTTGTCCTTTATTTCTTAAACTGTCCTTTAAATCAGCTCTGCATTTTTCAGAGGTAAACTTTTAAACGCAGAATATGAAACATAAAAATATCCCTTATAAAATATAATGAAAACCTTCGCCAGTTTGGCTCGCACCCCACTTAAGGGTTTCTACTTAATCGGTAATCTTTGTACAATCTATAAGCACAGAGAAAGTTGTGCCCAGGATCGTGTTGCACGCTGAGTTTCCACTTCCACTGAAAAATAACAATAAACCTCCTGCTGCACAGTGGTTAAAAACTGGCATTTAGTGTTCGTAATTCACTGGAGCCTTAATTTTTTTCACTTAATTTGATTATTTTGCCTGAGCCTGATTTGTGAATTTTTATTTAATTATTTTAAATTTTTTAGTACAAAATACAGAAAAAGTAGCAGTTTTGAAGAAAATGTATTCTCCTGTTCCAGTGAATAAATGTTACATAGCAAACACTAGTTGAAAATAATTGTATGGCTTTCCCAAACGAAAAAATTACACAAAAAATTGAAATGTTTTAAAAAATGTTCACCAAAATAAATATTTTATTTTAGTTTTTAGTAAAAATTGGTTGAAAAATGAAGGCTCCGGTGAATTATGAACATTAAATTCTAATTTTGAACCACTGTGTGCTGGCTTCGTTGTGCAGTATGAATTATGGTAAACTCATTTTGGTGGCAAAGGATGGCGAAGGTTTTGAAAAGGATTTGGCTAATTTTTCGCTACAGCAGGGGAACATGTACAATTAAATAATATAGTTAACTGGTAAATAATTGATTTAAACGTAAGGTAAGGTACTTTTCTCATACAAGTTGTATGTACGTATTCCCAAATCTTTTTGAAAAAAATCCTTTATTTTACGTTGGTTAATATGGTCACCGTAGTTATATGGGATGTAGGCGTGGTTATTGTCCGATTTTAAAAATTTTCAGCTATTTGGTATGTTGTACCAAGACCAACAACCGAGCAAAGTCTGGGAGAAATTGGTGACGCGGTTCCCAAGATATACACGTGTAATCGTAGGCGTGGCTACGCCCATTTTCCAAAAATTTATAATATTCTTATTTTGCGCCTAAAAATGATTGTAAATGTCAATTTTGAGTGAATCATCTACAGTAGTTACTAAAATATCACAGTTTTCGTTTTTTTTTTTGAAGACTACCGTTATATGGGAGGTAGGCGTGGTTATTGTCTGATTTTTTCCATTTTCAATGCCGTCCGTCCTACGCCGAAAAGAAGTACATGTACCAAGTTTCGTTGAGATATCTAAATTAATTAAATTCGCCTTGAATGCTGACATCAATGTTTTATAGTGTTGCTAATGCGAAATTGGCAGAGTTGTAATTGTGACTAAAAATAAAATTTTACAAGAATGATTTAAAATTAAATAGTCAAAATTCCCCACAAAAGGCAGCTCATTCTGCTATGTACTTATGTATCGCTGCTATGTACTGATCTGTACTGTAAGAATAAACCGAAATACATACTATATACCCACACCCATCTACATATTTAAAAAGCAAGTCGCAAGTAATTGAGATGCGGTGGAGTATGTACCGAAAATTGTGCCACATTTTTGTGTGTTTGTATACCAAGTGTAGTTTCATATATGTATTTAGTACCTACTTTTACTGGAAAACAATTAGGAACGGAATTTTGAAAAAAAAAAATGAATAAAGCCCTTCATAGCAGCGTTTGCGAGTTTCCAAATGAATCATTGTACGAACAATGTCTATCGCATTTTTTTATGTGCATTAATGGTAAATTTGGTGCTAATATTTTCTTAAATATAAAGGTAGGAGACAACAACCGAAAATAGTTAAAATTATTTTTGCAATAAAAATTAGTGCTTCAAGTATTCGACTTTTTACTATTAATTCTGCTGTGCTGTTAAAGCATTTTAATTAGTATGAAAAGTTTCAGAAGCATTCAACTGGCAGAACCCCACCAGATATTCAACGGAAATGCGCCCCTTTAAACCGTTGGAGGTGTCACTTAATTGCCTTTGAGTGCATTACCATTTTAGTCTATTAAATCACTTCATATATTCAAATTAAGTCATTATAATTTCCGTTGCCGAAAGGACGCGGTTCGGGTGAATGTTCGTTGGAGACACATTGATTTCCTTCCTTCGTACAACAATTGTCAACAGTCAACCTGTCACCACCTAGTTGTAAATTTTCAGCTAGCGGGGTTGTGGTGCCATGTCATGTGCACAAACTTGATATGTGTGGTACCTGCGGAGGGCATATTGCACTGCAGTGATGAAACTGGCACAGAAGCTTTGCAAAATAGCTGCGGGTTTTTATTTGAAATAAGCTTTTTCTTTGTTACATTATTATTCGTCTTGCGACAAAAACAATAAAGACCACCTCATGCATTTTTGTTAACTTTGCGGTGTTCATTTAATTGCAGAAAAATAAACACCCTGCAGACAACTTTGAATGTATGTGAAGTCATCCCAGTTGCATCAGAGGTGCGCAAACCACCATTAAGCTGCATTTGATTCGATTGTTTCACCATTTATTTATACACATTTATATATGTAAACTAGTAGAACCACACGTATCCGCGGCAGAAATATGTATGTACCTATTTGCGTGGGTTTGAAAAAGAAACATTCGCTCACCTTTTGCCGTGCGCAGTACTTATGCTTGAAACACAATACCCGGCGAACGGCAAATTTCGCCCAGCAGAGCGATGATGACGACCAACTTTCGCCCAGCTAATTCGCTTACTGAAACACAAATAGAGCGGTATCGAGCGGTTCGAATGCTGTCAGCTGATAAGGTGACCATGTTTCAAGAAGGAAGCTTTTACCACGAAGAGGGAAAATACCAGCAAGAAGAAGTTTAAAATATAGAAATAGTCTTTAAATATAACTACTAGTAAACTTACGTTTTACTAGATTAATCTCTGATAGAAAAATATAAGGTATATTATTTTACTTTTAAACAAAAATTACGATAGCTTTTAAAGTATGATCATCATGGCCTTTTTTTGTCGTTGCCGTTGACCGCGGCGATAGAAATAAATCTATCGTCGCGAACAGTCGTCGAGCAAACTTCGTCGTTTGCTTTGATTGTGCGAGTTCTCATATAAATCAGTGTGTTTTAATTATTTCGGCGAACATTCGCGACGAAAAATTTGCCGTTCGCCGGTGTTGTGCTTCAGCTTTTAAGCTTACACGGCATGTTTTCAGATAATATCCACCTGAATATGGAACTGAAAAGATTTGCATGTACATTACGAGGGCTCTTACTCTTTACGTTCGATTATTTCTGTGTTATCTAAATCGAGTACGCAATAGCGCCAAAGTACATATGGACCTATGTATTTTCATAAACCAATTATACAGATCTGACCGCTTGACAAGCAGCCATTTGCAATTGTATTTGAGAAAAGATATGAGACGTTCGTAATTTTGAAGTCAGTAAACTTAACGAGAACGTAAACTTATTTTATTTTATCCATATTAAATAAAAGTTTGTATTGAAAATTTTTAAATTTTTTAATTGTTTAGTGTTTAGTTACATTTCGTTCTAACCCGCATGGTTTGACAAGAACAAAAAAAATTTCCAACGGTGAATATGAACTAAATCGGACCATACATGCTGATATTTACGGTTGCCAGACGTACTGATTTTATCAGTACAGTACTGATTTTTCAACTCTTGAACTGATTTTATTCATTTCTTCAATCAGTACGCTAATGCCCTGATTTTTCAAAATTTGTACTGATTTGTAGTGAATTGTCTATTCAAACAAAATACTTTCGTATTTTCTTAAGGTTTTTACATAACATTGGAACTTCCTTAAACTGTGCTGTAAAAAATAAGAAGAAAATAACTTAATTATAGTTGACATATTTTAGATTATGTTTGATATGCCCAAGAAATTAATACAACAAAAGGATCAATCGTTTTATGGGCATATCGCCAGATCGTTACGTACCAGTTGCGATAATATGATGGAGCTTAAATTATTTAAAAAGAAGGCTTAAGTTTTTCTCGAGTGTTGTTAATTATCTCGAAAATAACTTTCAGTTTAATAAAAATAACTTTCAATATTCGAATGGCTTTTGCCTACAACCTACAACTTCTTCTCAATTTACTGACTCTGTAAAAGAGTTTTGCATACAAGACATAGAGTTAGATACTCTTTTTAGCGAATTCTTAGTCTTTCACAGTTTTTGCGTAGTTGAAAAATTATTTAAGCCATGAGAAAATAAAGATGAACTCCTTAAAACGTGGCACTTTTTTAAAGATCTTAAGAATAAAGTTTGTTTCCTGGCGCAAATTAAAAAAAAAAATGGCTTCTAATTAAAATTTTTGAAAGTGAACTTCAAATTAAAAGTAATTTTAAAATGAAATGAATAGAATTCTTTGACTATTTAAACACTGAAAATGGGAATGATCTCATTATTGCTATTCAAAAATGTCATAAATATAAAATAATTTATTGGCTCCTGTGTATGATGATGTGTACACTCATGTTAAAATGAATAACATTTTTATATTTGATGAACTACTAATGAACCCGTATGGCGTTTTTATTTAAAATATTTTTTTTATAAAAAAAGGTATTTTTTCTTTTAAATGTTTTTTCTCAGATTTATAAATACGAAGTATACAAATTGCATATCAGAAGAAAGCGAGTTTAATCACGTTTACGAGGATATTTTTTAAATCAGTTCAAACTTGTTTGAAATATAAGGTTTTTAATTTTTCGAAACCCCGACCTTTGACCCCTGTAACATAGAAAAAGTTATATATCGTTTAAATAAGAGAAAAGGGCGTACCACGACTATGTTTTTACTTTTTTTAGTAGTCCACATACAGTAATTAAAAATAATTTTTTACCAAAGGTCTAATTTCGAACTTCGAAAGGAGAAATTACTTTTTTACCTATGACTCAATCTCTTAAAAAAAGTTGGTTTAGTCCAATACCCAGAAAAAAAGTTGATTTTGTCGTACAGTGTTATTGCTATTCAAAAAGTCACAAATATAAAATAATTTATTGGCTCCTGTGTATGATGATGTGTACACTCATGTTAAAATTAATAACACTTTTATTTTTTATGAACTATATTTTATTTATATACCAAAATATTGTTAAAAACAAGAACTCAAGCGTTTTAAATTATTTTCTGTTTATTACATTCATAATTTTGCTTTGAATAAAAATGTACTGATTTTTTTAGCATGAAAAAGTATAATGTACTGATTTCGCGCATTAAAAATCTGGCAACCCAACTGATATTCCAATTAAATCGATCCTCGCCACCTATCGGCTAAATTTTGTGTGGAGTTATTACCTTCCACGTAAGTAATATCTGTGGTCTTTTGACAAAACAACTTACTCTTCAAAGCTGTCATTCATTGAGTTGTCGAATGATATTTTTATGTTCAGTCACTAATAGGAGTAGTTCAAGAAGCCATCTTAATGAAAGTTGAATAAAAATGTCAAATTTTTAAATGGAAGTTCCTTATAATTTACTCTAAATTTCAAACCACAGAAAGCACAGAGGTTGTTTTGGCAAAAGTCCACAGATATGTATATTAGACTGATTCAAAAAAATCGACGCACTTTTTTTTTAATAACCCCTCTTCAATACCTGTGGGTGGATGTCAAAAGATGGCGGTCAAAAGGGCAACCCTTAATATTAAGTTTAAAGGGTCGTGTATTTAATGATAATTTTAATTATTCTACCTAAAATAGGAGAAAAAACTGTAATAATGACATAAATTTAACTTCAAGTTTGAATAACCGTTAAACCAGTAGGCTTTTCAAAATAATATGAGAGGTTTTTTTGTAGAGCGTCTAATTTCCTACACTCAGAAAGAGGTTTAGTTATAATTACCAAGATTTGGTTATAAAGACCAAGTGGCATAGTTGGATATGGCGAAATAAATATATAGTTCACGAAAGTCTGAAATTTACTTGAGACTTCTAGTTAGGACAAATGTATATTTGTTAATAATTACAAAACGACTACCTTGAGGGGACAATATTGTTAGTTGAATAAAATCATTGCTGAGCAAATATA
This sequence comes from Rhagoletis zephyria, assembly GCF_001687245.7. Classification (NCBI taxonomy): domain Eukaryota; kingdom Metazoa; phylum Arthropoda; class Insecta; order Diptera; family Tephritidae; genus Rhagoletis; species Rhagoletis zephyria. The sequence continues at coordinate 95,446 of NW_016157583.1, read as the reverse complement.
AACAATGCTTTGGTTGATACAAGTTTTCAATTAATATTGTGAACTTGCTGTAGACTTGAATCAGCTAACCGGTTATTATTGGAAAAAAAGTTTCAGTTTGACACAAATAAAAATTTACTCGATGGTTGTTGTGTTTACTTTCTTCTTTTATTTGCATATATTAAGCATAAAAAATACATAAATAGCTACTAGTGTAAATAATAAATATCTATATGGTGGTAAGAATTTCCTAAAAAGAAACGATGAAACAGGAACAGTCGTTTGCTTTTTCTTTGGCTAAATAGATACTTTCAAATTAGAATTCACATGAATTATGTATTCACTGAGAAACCCCGGTTGGCATCAAACTGTATATTTTTAAATAACTATGCGCGCACCGAAACAACTCGCGGCGATGGCAAAACTGAAACTGAGACAAACAAGTCTGGGCATGTCATAGCACACACTTTTCTTTCTCTACCACGCGCAGTGATCGACATGCCATAGCTTATTGAGCGCTCTGTGACCACACGCGTGTTTCACCCATATACGAAACAGCGGTAGTGGAGCAATGATGTCCACGCACACAGTCTCGTTCATTGAATCGTTTTTATGCAATGGTCGGCATACTAACGCATTCAAACGATTCAATAAGTGGGACTGTGTGCATTGCTCAGCTGGCGCTCTTCGTATGTGAAACACTCATGTGCTCAGAGAGCGCTGAATATTATTTAAGGGTGGCTCACAAGCAAGAATGATATGTATTCTCTCCACCGTAGCTCACAAGCATGAATATGTTCCGCTCTCAAACCAAATCATGGTTGCCTCAACTTAGATTTGGTAACTATGACTAAACCATGTGTTGAAAGAAAGCTTATCTGTATTAGCAGAGCTTAATGACATCCTTTTATGAACCATACGTTAAGTTGAATGGAATTTGTAGAAATATGCTTAAAAAAATATTTATTATTCAACTAAATTAACGATTTGGTACAACTTAAATGAATATTAGAAGCTTTAATATATTTAGTTATAATTACCAACCAATGGTAATAGTTCCTAATCCTTGGTCACAGTTCCCAAATATTGTCAAAATTCGGGAACTAAATATCTTTAGTTCTCGAAACTAATCCTTTTTCTCAGTGTACAAAAGTATGTATCTCATTTTTTAGTTCGATTATTTCTAGCCGAGAAAACAAATTCCTAAGTTGAAAAGTATTGTTTGCTAAGTAATTTATATGGAAACTTGATATTAAGGGTTGTGCTTTTAACAGCCATCTTTTGATGTCCCCCGGCAGATGAAGGGGGGGCTATTAAAAAAAATTAGTTGATTTTTTTGAATCAGTCTAATGTATATGTATGCACATTAAGTCGTATACATATTAAAGTAGTATTTTTTAGTTCGCTTTAAATATTAGTTCACTTCTAGTTCATTCAGCTCAATGAAGTAGCNAAGTATGTATCTCATTTTTTAGTTCGATTATTTCTAGCCGAGAAAACAAATTCCTAAGTTGAAAAGTATTGTTTGCTAAGTAATTTATATGGAAACTTGATATTAAGGGTTGTGCTTTTAACAGCCATCTTTTGATGTCCCCCGGCAGATGAAGGGGGGGCTATTAAAAAAAATTAGTTGATTTTTTTGAATCAGTCTAATGTATATGTATGCACATTAAGTCGTATACATATTAAAGTGGTATTTTTTAGTTCGCTTTAAATATTAGTTCACTTCTAGTTCATTCAGCTCAATGAAGTAGCCCTTCTGAAACTTAGTTTGCTCATGTTATTGAACTATAGTTCACCTAATTAAACTACTCCGGTAGTAGGAGCTGGGTTACAGAAAAATAAAAATGTAAGTTTTATAATACATACTTTCAGGAAATAACTAGATATACGATTGAGGAATAAAATAATTTTAGTACCCCAAACAACGTATTTCAATGAGTCCGATACTGAGTAGTATCGATACTTTTTCCCTGATACTTTTAGAGTATCGATACCATGAGCTCGATGCCAGAATGAGTACTCAGTATCGATACCAAAGTCTGAAATTTCGTACCCTAAGCATATTGAAATTTGGGAACTAGCGAATATTAATTGACAGACTCACTTTTTCGTAAACATATAAACGCAGTTATCGAAAAATATTCTTTTATTACCAAAAATTCCAACTAAATAGGCAGAAGAAGAATTGAATCGGCTATTCCGGGATAGATTGGGGAAAAAATTTAGCTGTTGTACCACAGCGAGTATACCATCAAGTTCAAGGGCATTTGAAATTAGTGGTCTGAAACTATCGATAGTCGACACTATCGATAGTATGCGATAGTTGTTTAGAAACCATCGATAACTATCGATAGTTTTCGATAGTCTCTTAAACCTACAATTTGGCTTTATATTGCGCTTTGCATATATTTGTAAAAAATATTCCATACAAAATTAGTAAATCGCAAGCTTGAGTGGAAGCTTGGTAGACCTATTTTTAGAAATTTTTTATAGCCATTTTCTTCAAGAATTTTTCACTTTTATTCACATATTTTGCGCGATTTAAGCAAAGAAATACTTCATACGAATCAGAAGAAGTCGTTGCTTATTAAAATAATTAGATTTTTTAAGAGCTATTTACTTCATTCAATATCGGATATTTTCTCATTAAATATTTATCAGTTTTTTTTTCATTCAATAACAGATATTTTATCAACAAAAAAAAAAACACAAAAACTCGATTGAGGTACGATAGTCTATAGCTATTTGAAATGCCGTTGGCGCTTACACAATGTGTTAAGCGCTGGTTATACTTACATTGTACTGCAGCGCATAACATGAGTACTGTCTAGGGATGGCAGCGATTAATCATTTGATTAAATTAATCGATTATTTTTGTCCAATTTACGATTTAGTTGTATGGTAGTTTTGTGTTTCGATTATTAATCGATTAATTGTAAAATAACCGTAAAAATATTTTCAAGAAATATGAATTCTGTAGCTGTCTAAAATCCATCCATAGAATATTCTGTTTTGCTAGCTGTATCAACTTTACTTTCAAAGATCCGTTAGCATTGGCCTCAGTAATGAAGTTCTTGCGAAATGAAAGAATGTGTGCAGATAATCTTATGGAAACGGGTAGCGAGTCGTCACTAGAATCCGAGAAAATGCACATACAAATTGTATGGGACCAACCGAAATTGAAACGCGTGCGTATGATGCTAACAAAATTTCCAATTTTTGTTCTGCTTGACATTTTGATTTGACGTTTCGCTCAATGAAATCAAATGCAAAAGCACGCAAGCAAATTTCGAGTGACGCAAAAAAAAAACAAATTCGACGGCGTGCGTACCAAAACGCAAGCCGCGAATATTAGGTAAGCCTGTAAATCTCTTGTACAGAAGCGAAGACGAAAAGATTATGATTTGGGTCAACCACAAGATGAAATGAGTTTTTCTTTAAATTGTCAAGTCCTAGAACTAAAACGGAATATCATCGACGCTTGTGAGGAAATGAAAACTTTACGGACTTTCGAAAAAATACTGTCATTTAGTTGTACCTCGGTGCCTGCTGAGCATTTTTTTCAATAGCTGCTGCTACAGCCACCGGGAAACCCATCCGCTTAACAACAAAACGCTTATCAGACTTTTGTTTTTGCAAACTTGGTTAAATTATCAATAATTACCGCCGCTAAAAATACTCGTTTTATTTTTATTTAAGGCTAATTAACAAGATAATTAGAAATTTTTTATGGAAAAGCGTTTTTGTGAATACTCACTGCAAAAAAGTACCCATAAAAATTCGATTAATCGCTTATTTCTCAATAATTGCAATTAATTATAATTAATTTTTTTTTTGGCCTGTGATTAATCATATGATTAATTGATCGCTTATTTTATTTTTTAAGAAATGTAAACCGCCACACAAGTATTAAAAACATTTTGTTTGTGAATAAAGCTTAACACTTTTTTAGCAAAGTTGTCATCATGTTTTTAGAGCTTTAGATTTATAGTATTAAAATAAAATAACTTTTTTCGTGCTACGCCTTAATGTACATACAATACGTGTTTTTTAAATATCTCGACTGCTGCGCCACCTACGAACTCGTTCTTCGTATTACCATCAGGTTTTCAGATAAGTTTGAAGTTTTGCACCTTATATAAGCCTTATTTGATATGATCCTAATGACCAAATTCACAGTGCGTAGTTAAGCACTGACAAGAGTTTAACTATCGATTTTGGTATTCACAATGCTCAGTTGCTCCAGCATGCTCCATATTTAAACTCTTGTCAAATAAATTTATTTTTTGTGGAATGATTTTAAAAATTTGTATATTTTCCGGCGATGTGAATTTCCATAGTTAACTATGTGACTCTGAATATATATTCATAGTTAAACTCTTGTTGGTGGTTAAGTTAACAATCGTGTAACTAAGCACTGTTAATTCGGCCCTAAGTCAACTGATAACAGCAAATTTTCAAGAATGAAAGAACACATTCAACGACAAAAATTTGAAGTAAACAATTATAAAACAAATAATATAGGTAAATATTAGAAATTATTGCTTAGACTTGAAATTAGGTTTTGACCTGTAAAATTTCTAATACTAGCAACTTCTACTAAAATAAATGAATGCATGCATATATCTACTATATGAAGTTCCCAGATAAATTCCAAATAGCTCATAATGTTTATAATATTAATAATTAATATTATAATAAGAAATAATTATTTCTTTCCTTATTATTGTTGCTTGATTGTATGTATATGTAGAAAAATATTTTTTTGTGTGATTAGGGATCCATAGAAAACGAAATTCAAACGACCGTTACATTTGCACCCTTAAGAGTGTAAATAAACCGCGTACCTCTGTATTCTCATGCTGATATGTACACTTCTCAATAACTTTTGCCCAAGCGCAGATCAAAAGCTAACCAAAAAATATTCCCACCCATTTTAACGTTTAAGTCACAGGAGGTATAAAGAGTCAAACGGAGGCACAAGAACCTTTTGCGTATATGCATTTCCATACTGCAAATGGAATTCAACAAAACAATACTTAGACAATAACGACTAAAATTATAATGCATAACGTCGTCTGTGACTTACTTGAACAACCCTTAAATTGTAAGAATCTTTTAAATTGCCGATTGCATTTCTTAAGGTAACCCTTAACTACACCAAGAAATCTAGATAGAAATGAGAACAGCAGAGGCAAAAAATCCTGATCCGAGTTGCATGCATTTTGGCAAATCCTATCCAATACACACACACTCCAAAAATCAACAATAACATTTCAGCTGAGGCTTGCACGCGCCATAATTCCCTTAAAAACAGCATTTTAATTTTTCTTAAAGGCAGAGAACGTTCCATTTGGTTTCTTTCTTAAGACGTTGGTTGCAAGAAAATACATTTGTCGATTTCAGCTGCCTGCCCAAGCATTTTGGTGTATTGTCTCGGTTTCAGGGGTTGTTCATTCTCATTGACGCGGCCAGGTGAACTATTGTTTATAATCGCCTTCCATTCGGAACAGATGTTCGTATTCAGTGGCATTCAGCCGGCAAGGCAGAAAAGAGAACACGAGCGCATTTTTGGCGCGCATTGCCGGTTTTTGCTTACTCTTGCTGGACGCATTGGTATTGTGCTGGTACCTGACGATTGGACAGTGTTGCCATCTTTTGATTTTCAAAAAGTACCAAAAACTTGGAAAAAAAGCGTTTTACCACACCAAAAGCACCAAATTTTTTTGAATCAGGAAATGCTTTTTTCATAACATAATACCGAAGTACTGCACATTAAAACTGCTATATCTCGAGAAAGAAAAATCGAATCGCATCAAACGAAAATGATGCCCTAATTAGAAATGAGCAAATAATTTGATGTTTTCACTATATAACGTCAAATATCGCTAAAAACTGTGTTTTTGACACTTTGAGGTTAGGATATCTCAAAATTCTAGTGCTAGAGAAATTGTGAGGACAGATTTGGATTCAGCACCAAGAAACGATGTGTTTTACTCAGGTGATAAAAAAAAGCAAAATTTGTACAAATAATTAGAAAAGAAAAAAAGAAATACTTAACTTACTTACGTACTAGCATTTTCAAAGCGAATCGAATTTAACAAGGTGGGTTTGCAACTTCAGCTTTTTATCAATCATGGTTGTATTTTAGTCCATTTAAATTTGTAGATTCTTGTAAATTCAGTGCTGCCACAGCCTTAAATATTTCAAATTATTTCAGGCTTTAACTATGTATCTCGAAGTAATTTTAGTTCAGAAAAAACACTAAAAAAGGCACTAGGCACTAAATAAATTTGTTTGGCGTTATAATTTTCAAAAAGCACTAAATCTAGTGCTTAAAGCACCAAGTTGGCAACTATGCGATTGTAACAGTCAGCTACTTGACAGCTAATATGTAGTTTGTTTACATTTTTCATTTGGTTAGTGTCGCTGTAGTTTCATGTATAGTAGGGTGAGCCAAAATAACTAGCCTAACGAATTTATGGCCTTAAAAGAAGGAAATTCTCCCATTTGGAAAAATTTCCATTTGAAATTTTCCATGTAAATAACATGTACATTTTTATTCATAAAAAAATTTTACTCTTAAACATTGAACCAATTGAGATTAAAATATTGGACAAAAGAGGAAGAACAAGTAATGCAATTACATCGCCCGCAATATCTTAATTGCAATGAACTGAATTTTATTAATAACACAGTTTTACAACAAAAAAGGTTTCTGCATATTGAACCAAGCATGAAAATTCATACATATGGGGTTTATGAGTCACTGAACCCGAATCCGTGGTCCGCTAACGTCCATAATGTCAGGTTTGAGGTCAATTGAGGGTCAATAGGATGTTTTGCTTCGACGCATCAAAAGTTTTCCACTCGATGTATCGATGTTTTTTAAAAAGTGACATCTCTAGTACATTGAACCGTCAATGCAATTTTTCAATTGTTCAAAAAAGAGAAGTGACTTTTACGAAATGGCTCCAAAAAGTTCCCTTAGAAAAACAATTAGCTCAGTTGCAGTAATTTATTTAAAATTTTGTACAATTTCGCTAATAACATATTTTGTTGCGAATCAAAGAAATACATCAATGTGTTTTTGCCACTGACATCCCTAGGCCGCACTCACTACGTAAACCGTACTCCATGGAGAAGTTTTGTGCTACTCTGACGTAATGCAGAGCTGGAGTATGTGGTCCTGTTCTAGGACATCCCAATGTTATCTATACCACATTATTTATGTGCATTTCGGTTAATTTTGGAGTACCTACTTCGCGACCCTTAGGGGATGTTCTTTACATGCGTGCATGGAGTAGTCGCGATTTGTGCAGGGGATGTATGTACATACATACATAGGAATATAGATACATTAGACTGCATCACTCCCAATAACAAAAAAATTGGTACTGTGTTTCCATTGGAATTATAAAATCTATTTAATTTGAAGACTTTCACCAAAATATTTCGGAAAAATATTAAAATTTACGTGAGCTGGACCAATTTGAAAATACCTCTAAAATTTAGTTTTTTATGAGTAAAAATAGCTTTTTAAGGTATTAAAAAAATCACCTCAGATAACAAAACAGTTTAAGCTTGAAAAATTTGCATACAAATATTTAAACAAAAATTCCTACGGAATCATAATAATCAAAGAAAAACTTGAATAACTCATCCAGAACTTTACAGATTTAGACTTATTAGGTACGATTGCAAAGTTAATTTCTCACCCTTTTTATTTATTTGCAAATAAACTCATTCAAAGTATAAAAGAGAAAGTCGATTCGACTAACAAAAATCGTGTTTTGCTGTGTACCTCTCTCTGAAGTCATTTACCTTTTTGTTCGTTATACGTAAAAGAGAAAATAAGACTAACAAGCCCGGAGACAGGGTCAAACGAGCGAAGCACTTCCAGGGTTAAACCAACCTTTGAAAAAAGTTAAAAAACAGCACCAAAAATTTCATTATTACGATTCCGTTGAAAATTTTTTGAAAATATTTTTATGCATATTTTTTAAGCTTAAACTATTTGGGCATCTGAGGGAGATTTTTTTAAATATTCCTTTAAGAAACCATTTTTCATAACAAACTCCATTAAATCTGAAAAATTGTGTGAAATATTTTGGTGGCAGTCTTCAAGTACATATAATAAATTTTGTAGTCCCGGCAGAAAAAACCGCAATTTTTTTGGTGATGAAGGCTAATACATACCTACATACCTCTTTAAAGGTTATTTATATCGATAGTTCCTAGATCTATTTGATTGAATGTGTGCTGGTGTTATTGTTGCTCCTAATCCTATACTGTTTCCTCTGTTGCATTAGTATTTCAGAGGCTAAACTGTAATATGCAAAGCGCAAGAGACATTCTTTGCCGAATTGGTGTCAGTTGGACTTTCCCGAAAGTATGCGGGCCTAAATATGCATATATGGATGTACGTACATACATATATACATATGTATGCACTAGGATTACTATTTATATTTCTGGCCTACCAATGGAAAACTTAACATCGGTGGTTGAAAATGGTTTACTGTTTTTCAAAATATTCTCCATAGCGATCAATACACTTTTGCATTCGTTTCAGTTTTTCCTTACACCAATCGACACGAGCCTCTTCTTGCATTTTTTTTTTTAATGTGTGGCATCCAATCTTACGGTATGTGACATGACGATCTTGCTCCATCATTTCGCGCCCAGCATTGATATTTTCTGGCACAACAACGGATTTCTTCACGGAATTCGTGAGCGAACAGTGACCACGAGAAAATAAATTAGCTTAACTTTTTTTTATAAACTAGCGACAAAAGATCGCTCAACTTGGAAAAATTTTCGTTTTAGTTGCTTAAGCAACCCTGTTGCTATCTGGCAAGAAACGTGTGATTAATTAAAATGGATTCATATACAAAAACCAATGGAAATGAGTAATTTTGGGAGGTATTTGCATAATGTATACTTATTTAAAATATTTATCAAGTACCTATGTACATAAGGAAACAAAAAATTCCCTAAGAACTTTCTCATTAGCAATTCACAATAGAGCAGTTTTTTTACTTAACAGCACTACCCATCGGGTCGCGTATTTTTAAACCGACCTGGCTGAATCGGTGCTAAAGGATGGCTCACACTCCAAGACGTTCTGAGTGCGTTTATTGTAAAATATGTAAAAATTTCCAATGGGAACGTCAGATGCCGCCTGACAACACTAGGAGTTTTTAAGGCAAGAAATATAAATAGCAACCCTCGTATGCTTCCTCATATGTATATACACATACTTGTAAATATGTATGTATGTAAAACTTTTGTATGTGGAATTGAACAATGAAGTCAACAATACATACTAAACTCCTGCGCAATTCCATTTCAACGGCCTAACAAGACATCCGATCGCCGCGCAAATACTTTCCCTCCTTTACTCTCATCGTTCGGGTCAAGTGTGAGTAAGCATAAAACAGTTTCTGCAAGCGTACGTAAACTACCGATCAATAGCAAGACGCTTAAAGTATTTACTTTGCCTTCCGCAACTACTGCGAGTAAAAGGTATTTGACAGTAGAGTACTCTACTGGTAGTACTTGAGTATTTTCGAAGAAAACATACTTTTGTGGTATTTGAATAAAACTAAGGACTGGAATGTAGTGGAGCGATAAAGAGAGCGACGAGCAAAACGTACATTCAACTAAAATGCTGATATACATACCTAAGTACATATGTATGTATGTGCATAGATACGTATGTGCATAGATGCATATATACATAAGTGTCCGCATATATTTTTTCTTGTCACTTGCTCTGTCGCTTCACTGCAGCAAAACCAAGTTGTGGGGAAACCCTGACGATATGCGTACAATTGAAACCATGGGTTTGAAGATAGCGCAAATTGTTGTGAAAATTTCAATTTCATGTTAAATATATTTATGTATGCATGTACATNGCAAAACCAAGTTGTGTGTGTGTGTGTGTGTTTAAAAAAATCGGATAAAGTTTTTCTTTCGCCATATATACACCTCTGACTTTAGTATTTATTAAAAAAAACTCAATGGAATTCAAAAACTATCTCTTGCATTTGGTTTTACTCAATACCGATTTAAAATGTCGCACAGTGTTATCAAAAAGAAGCTATCAATGGGTAGGTTCAGAAGGCGCAGCAGTTGAACGCAACCTTTGCTAAAAAAATTCAGTGATCGTTATGCGTCTTCTGAACGACTTCATACATTAGCTGTCAAATTCAACTCTCAAAGGTACACACCAACATGTTGTCTCAAATGATCAGAAAAATATTACGATCATCTAACACGCAACTATTCAGTTGATCAGAAGTACGCAACAACGCGTTCAGAAGGTGCAATCGCACCAGTTACTGAGCTGTTGCGCCTTCTGAACGTGCCAAATGAAAATTCGTTTCTCTTGAAATCAAGTTATATGGCTGCGTATGTATGTACATATGTATGTACATATTCCGAAATTTTTTTTATTTGTAAAGGCTCTCAAGAAAAACTAAAAATTCATATAAAATTTCGCACAATAAATGGAAAATAAATTGGGTTCTATGAAAAATTTCTTAAATCAGTATGCAGCTCTTAAGAAAAAAATGCTCGTACATCTCGTCGCTACCATGTCCAACTATCGAATGTGAAAATCGGCACTTTTCAAAATTTTGATTTGCCACTAATAATTTTATTTCGTATAGCAGCATTGCTTAAGCTGTTGATTTTGACAACTTATTTGTTGGTTAATGACTGCAAATAGTTTTATAGAAAATTAGAGACGAGAAATAATACTTTCATAAAAATTTAAGTACATACATAGATTTAAAAAGCTGCTTGAATACAAAAGTTTTATGAAAATGTCACATTAAACAACTGTCTAAATCTACGTTATTTTTTATAAATAAGGCCGTAAACATTTCCTTACATCGTCGATTTCCATATTCTATTTTTACTCTTTCAATTTCACTGACCAGCGCTGCAAACGATATCAACTAGTAGGCTAACAACCAGAATTGAAATTTAACACGCAAGTACTTCCAGTACTACAAGTATACAGAGAGTAGATTTGCTCCTCCCTTTTGGCAGCAGCAAATATCTCTCGTACGCGATGAGGGAAAGTAGAGTACGTACTTTGGTGGAGTAATAGCAAGTACGTCAAGTATTTACTCTCTCAACGCCAAGTAGTGTATGTATGCGGAAAAAAAGTAACAATGTGTTGGGAGTAGAGTACAATGCAAGGAGTACTTATTGAATGAAATGCGGCAAATACAATTGCGCTGGACTCTANTGCAAGGAGTACTTATTGAACGAAATGCGGCAAATACACTTGCGCTGGACTTTAATACATACATATGTACAATATTTAAGTAGTCGGCTTGCTAGTTATCTACAGTTTTTGTATTATAGCTGCGCGATGAATGGCTAGTATTTTGCGTCAACCAAATGAAATAAGCATTGGGTTCGAGGGCCGTATCTTTGTTAATGTCCCAGAAGATAATTTAGGTAGGACTTCTTAGTTTTGGGTGAAAATATCTATGTATGTATTTACATTTTCAACGATCTGGCATTACATACATCGAGGCCATCGCCAACAATTGTGTGTTTACGATTGTTTGCGAATATAAACTTATTTTAAGAACACTTTTATAAGCATTGATTGTTAAATATTTAGTAAAATCAATGTACATTCATTTTTTTATGAAGGAAAGATGGTATATTAATAAAAAGAGAAGTGATTATTGCAGTGTTTATATAAAAAAAAGTGAAGTAATGGGGAAATTTTAACAACAAATAACTTTAAAACTGTTATCATTTGTACACAAAATCTTGAAGATATCGGTAAATGAGCACCTCCTCAAAACCTCCTCGGAATTTCATTAAAAATATACTTTGCCTGATATAGGAAATGGTCCATTATTGGCAATCTCAGCCCAGCAGCCTTCCGTATATCCGATCGGATATCCGAATCCGGCTCTTGATTTTACATGGTATCTGGAATCCGGGTATCCGGAAAAATCTCTATCCAGCACATCCCTACCAAAAATACTTTGTGAGGCATTACGAAATATAAAGTATATAAAATACCTGTGGTCATAAGATTAACCGCCAAGTCGACTTAAGAAAGAATATATGCTATCGTATTCTGCAACTACTATTCCATGTGTTTGTGAAATCCCCATCTCTCCAGTTAGGGTATTAAAAAAGTTATAGACACACACATTTTGGTTTCCCCATAAGGTTAACATTACAATCCAAATGTTTAAAACGTTTTTTCTCGAAATCAGGTTTTTCGACTTAGGCGGTTATTGCTTATGATCACAGATATATAAATTTCAAGGTAAAACAAGCGTGAACAACCACAATATTTTATTAGAGTGAAAATTTGTACTAAAAAATCGCGCGATTCAGTTCAATCGCTCTACAAAAGAAAAAGTGAGGTTGAATTTGACTTTTTTGCAGCTTTAACAACTAATTACTTAAAAATTATAAGCCTCTCTTCTTTTCAAAGCCTGATCCATTATTGGAAAAATTTCCCGGTTATCTGCTTTTTCGAGCTGAACTATACAATACGTAATTAAGAATACAATGAAAATCGAACTATTATACATGCTTACTATCGCCCCATTTCCCGCAACGTCTCTTAATTAGGGATGTGCGATTAATCAATTAATCGAACAAGGTGATTAATCGAAACCCGATTAATTATTTAATCAAAGAATAATTAATTTTGATTAATCGAAATGATTAATTTTCCGATTAATTACATATTGATTAATCAGAATCTAATTAATTTGATTAATCAGCAAACTGATTAATCATAACTTGATTAACCAGAAATCTGAGGAATTGCTGTTATATTTTGTTTTACATACACACATGCATATGTATGTTTATATAAATAGAAGAGAATTTATACATACTTATGTTCAAATGTGTTTATATATGTATACGTATTTTTCATTTTATGAAGTTCCATACGTACTTGTTTGGCATTTTATTTTTATAAATAAGAAAAATATTGAATGTGCATACGAATAAAAATATTTGTACATACAAACATACATACGTATAAAAAAATTTCATTTGGTTTGAAAGCAAACTCAAAAGAAATGAACAAAGTTATTCAGATTTAAATTAATTTTTTTTGAGTAAACAGTAATTACTCAGGATCTGATTAATCAGAAAAACGCCCTATCAAAATCTAAAATAAGGCGTTCTTCAAACAAATTGTGAAATAGGGCATTGTTGAAAAGTTTTTTGAGATAGGGCGTTTTCGAATTGGCTGCCGAGATAGGTCGATCTTCCACTCAGCCATCGATATGAGGCCATGAGGGCCAGAGGAGCCTATCTAAAAAAAAACAATTTTTTTAGTAATATGAGAAAGAGGGATCTATACAAACTAAATGCGGTATTTTACTGAAAAGTTTATTGCACATACGTGAAGCTACATATTTTAGTAAAAGAATACTAAAAGGGCGTGCCTCGGGCTATTACCGTTTTAATTCTCGTCATGTTTTTAAGGTTCACCTCAACTTTTATTGAAATGTCAGTTAGGCTACTCTGGCCCTCATGGTCTCATATGTATTTATATCGTCATCTGAAATGCAAAAAGCCGTAACAAACATCGTCACTGAAATTGAATCATTTCCACCATTAACCATTTCCAGTGAAAATTTTTCTTTAAAAAATTGTATCAGTTCATCAGATTCGGTCAGCAAAGAGTTGACGTTGAAATCTCCAGCGAGAATTACAGGTCGATCATAACAGTCTTCTTATCTTCATCTTCACCTTCACCTTCACCTTCACCTTCACCTTCACCTTCA
>NW_016157583.1:2889-81655 GCF_001687245.7 Rhagoletis zephyria | reverse complement strand
GATCCCATATTCGGATACTTTATTTATTTTAATAAATAATTTGAATTTGATTTTCGTATATATGGCAACCCTTTAAAAAACTAAAATCATATTACACAACTACAGGTCGAGCCCTTTAATTTGACACCTCGTCCTTAACGCAACCCTCTGCGGCAGAGAAATTTTAAGTTCGATTATCTTACATGTGGCAACTCCTTTCATGGAACTAAAGCTATATTGCACACCCGAAGGACGAGGTCTTTCATGTGACACCTCATTTTTACAAATCGAACGAACGGTACAGATTTTATGAGTGGGTGTTAAAAATATTTAACGCAACCCTCTGCGGCAGAGAAATTTTGAATTCAATTTTGTAACATGCGGCAACTCCTTTAATGGAACTAAAGCTATGTTGCACACTGGAAGGACAAGGCCTTTCATGTGACACCTCATTTTTGCAAATCGAACGAACGGTACAGATTTTATGACTTGGTGTTAAATATTTAACGCAACCATCACCGAACTCGTATAAGAAGTTTCACTTCAAAAAAATTCTCTGAAAAACGAGTTATGCAACTATGCTGCTATACTGACATATAGGTACCCCGAGAGATAATTGAAGATTAATTATGTACTTAGTTGACCTGCAAAGTAAACTGGGTAAAAACTATTGCAGAACTAGTAGTTTTCACCACAGCGTAGTTTGCAAATGGGTCATAAACATACATACATAAACATACACTTCTATCCACATCCATGTATATACATACATATGTGCATCTCGCACCCTAAATCAAAAACAGACACAACTCAACATTTTCCAAATTAGCTTTTTATTCAATAATATTTCTAACAGCCGCCAAAATTTTTACTTCTGCACCCTCTTCTTCTTCTGTTTCTTCTGTTTTTGTTTTGCTTGCGCCGCTTGGGCAGCATCAACAGTTTTATGCTTCTCCTGAACACTCACGATTTTTCGAGTTGCGACTGTTTTTGATTTAGGGTGCGATACACATATACAAGTTATGCATCGTTGCAGGCACTTCCATGTGAAAATACTTTCTTTTGACTGCTTCGAAATTTTGATAGTTATAACTAGGGCTCGGAATCTCATGTACTAAAAAATCGAAAATGTGCGCATATAAAATGTCGTCAAAATTCAAAAATATGCGCTATAAACAAGTAAAATATGCAATTGACAATATTTTCCTAATATTTTACAAACATAAATAATACATGCATTTTAACAATAAAATAACGGAAACATTTCGTTTCAAAATACAATACATATCCATGTATGAAATTTGTTTATAATCCAGCAGACAGTTACAATTTTGTGCTAACTTAGTATCCAGCTCTCTAGAAAAGCCAAAACTAAATACATATATAAAAAACGGTGCAGCAATGACGAAAAGTTTTCTCGTGTCAAATTTCCTTAAGACAGTACGGACTTCCTAAGAAATTTGCTACGCTTTCTACTACCGTTTTCTAAAGCTTTTTGTAGAAAAACCGTGCACAGTATACAAATTCTAAAAGAGTTTTGGAGACTGATGCTGAAGCTCTTTCTTCGCCGTCAATTATGTTTACGCTTCTTTCTTCGCCGAGGTTTTTTACGTGTCTTTTTTGTCAAAGTTTTTTTCATGCGTCCTTTTCGCCGTCAAAACACCGCGCCACTTTATTCGTGTCTAATGACGAAATATTTTTAAATACTAGATATACTTCGTTCGAAAGCAGGTATGCTTTCCTTATAACTATAAATTTCCCAACTATTCGTAAAAAGCTCCAGACCCAAAAAAAAAACACAAAACCTAAAATTATACTATGCACTTATCTTAGCTTGGAATTGTTACGCTTTCGCAGCTCGCTAAGTTTATCCTCATCTAACCTTTTTCACAGCGTCTTCACTTCTGCGCCCAAACCCATCCCGCAAAAACTTCATTTTACGTGCTCCAATGATGGCCGGTGTGGTATAGTGCTTAGCAGTGCGCGCTACCACTCCAGAGGGCCTGGGTTCAAGCCCGGTTCAACCCCACATCAAAAAATAAAAAACAAAAAAAGAGTTTTTTCTAATAGCGCCCCTCGGAGTCCGCGTAAAACTGTAGGTCCCTCCTCTTTGTGTACCAACATCAAGGCGCGCATCACAAACCGTAGGAGAAGCTCGGCCAAACACTAACATATGTGTAAGCGCAAAACTATTATTATTAATGATGGAAGCTATCTGTTATTGTTGTGACTGGAGCTTGCATTTTTAAGTTAAAACATAATTGGAACATACTTTTCTTAAAGTTAGCT
Organism: Rhagoletis zephyria; assembly: GCF_001687245.7. NCBI lineage: Eukaryota > Metazoa > Arthropoda > Insecta > Diptera > Tephritidae > Rhagoletis > Rhagoletis zephyria. The sequence continues at coordinate 79,387 of NW_016157583.1, read as the reverse complement.
GGTAAATATTTTTACGCTTATTTTTAGCATACCATTCGAGCTCTAGTTTAGGGATGTTCAAAAAAGATCGGCGTTTCTAAAACCCGTTTTTTTTTTTTTAAATTTGGTTAACCATTTTCTCGATATTTTTTTTACCTTAGGTGTTATTCGTCGTTTACCTTTTAAACCGTAAACTGAAAATTTTGTTTTTACATTCCCCAGTAGTGCTACAGAATTATTTTTTATATCTTCGATTTACTACAAGATTTAAATTGTATGGCGTATCAAAAACTTCAAAGTGACTACTCACTTTTTTGCTGATCTGGGAGCCAAGGAAAATCGATTGTGAATCTTGCCCTTGACTGTTAAGAAAAAACACTTTCCGAAACTATTAAAAACGAAGTTGATGTAATGTGGAACGATTTTACGTCATCCCTTGTCAAATTTGGAGAACGAAAAATTACACTGAAGATGGCACAATGCTGAAACCGGTTTGTATCCAAACCAAATTTGACAAGGGATGACGGAAAATCGTTCCACACTACATCACACTCCTACCCTGTCGGAAACACCAACAACGAAAATGAGAAAAACGAAGTTCTTAGATACAAAAAAGTACAAATGATGGTTTTAATTGGTTTGCGTTGCAATTTAAGTAAGATACTTAAACAAATTAAAAATTAATTTGCTTAAATTTAGTTCGACATCGATGTTTTTTAGTTTTGTATATTTATACCCGAGCGCACTTATGCACAAGGGTATTATAACTTTGTTCACATAACGGTTGTTTGTAACAGGCAAAACGAGTCGAGATAGATATAGACAAATGTATACATAAATGATCAGAATGAAAACAGAAATCGACTAAGCGGTGACTGTCTGTCCGTCCGTACGTCCGTCTGTGCACACGATAACTCGAGTAAAAATTAAGATATCTTAACAAAACTTGGTACGTGTACGTCTATCGGGCGTAGGACGGATGGGCAAAATCGGACAATAACCACGCCTACCTTCCATATAACGGTAATTTTCAGAAATACGAAAACTGCGATATTTTAGTAACTACTCATGATTATTCACTCAAAATTGATATTTATAATAATTTTGAGACGAAAAATAAGAAAATTATAAATTTTTGAAAAATGGGTGTAGCCACGCCCACTTACGGTTACATGTGTATATCTTGGCAACCGCTGCACCGATTTCTTCCAAACTTCTCACATTTGTTGACTTTGGTACAGCATACCAAATGGCCGAAAATTTAAAAAATCGGACAATAACCACGCCCACATTCCATATAAGGGTAATTTAGAAAAATACGAAAGCTTCGATAAATCAGTAAATATTAAAGCTAATTTATTCAAAATTGACGCTTGCAACCATCATTTACCAAGAAATACGTTTATGATAAAATTTTGGAAAATGGGCGTGGCACCGCCCACTTATGATCACATATATGTATCTCGGTAACCGTTCTACCAATTTGTACCAAACTCGGTATGGTTATTGTGCTTGCCACATAAAAGCAAAGCGTTGAAAATTGTTGAAATCGGCCTAAAATTACGGGCGCTTTTCATATAACAATAAATTTCAGAAATGCTTGAAATTTCAATATTTCGAAATTTAAGGACGCTAACTTACTCAATATTGATACACCCCGGCTTACCATCTAGCGGTAGGTTTCGGAAAGGTGAAAAAACATATATTTAATACTTGCGCCGGGTATTTAATGTTCGGCTCCTCCCGAACTTAGACTTTCTTACTTGGTTTTGTAGGGTTTTTTATATTGCGGATTTTTCGGTAAACCGAAAGATCAGGTTTTTAATAAAGTTTATTGAAACAGTTTAAAACCTGAATAAAAAATCGCGATTAATCAAAAACCGATTTTTTGGAAACGGTGCCCATTCCTACTCTAGTTATGACCTACTGGGTGCGGAAGCGGTAGTAAATTCTGCTTTTCAAAAATTATTAGGTTGAAAATTCTTTAAAAAAATTCTTTGCAGTTAAAACTATTTCGGGTCAAAATTCTGTATTTTAAAATTCTGTAAGAACCAAATGATGTAGAATTAAAATTCTGGAAAGTAAAATTCTGGGTTCAAAATATTTCGGGCCAAAGTTCTGAATTTTTTACAAGCTTTTATTTAACTTCACTTGTATGTATATATGTCCTGGAAATTCGCAGTCAATGGGTCTGTTCAGGATCTTGAGCATACCAAAAAATTTGCAATTGAAAATCCACGATTATTTGCACAAGATCCTGAACAGTCCTAAAAGTTGAGCCTGAAACTTTAAACCTAGCTCATAACCCGATGACAATGCAGTGAAATGAAATGCCCGCTAGAAGGCTCAGGAGGGAGATATTTGGGAACCCAATATTTATGATCCGATTTGGTTCATACTTAGAAAGCTTGTTTTAAAATACATTGCTACTATTACCTTACTTAATACTGAAATTAAAGCAATCTTATTCTGTTCTTAAAAAAAATAATGGGCAAAAGAAGTTAATATACAATTAAATTTTTAGAAATTCTTTTAAGAAAACAAATATGACTTGAGTCTAGTGTTTTTTTCATCATTCTTTTAGTTGTTCTATATGCTTTTTAGATTTTATATTTTGGGATATTTTTTGGCCATTTTCAATTGTCGTGAGCTTTCGCATAAATCAACTCGCCTTTCAAATCATTGATAAGTTTATACAACCCAGAATTTCATTTCACAACGATGCCAAGCCTCAACATTGTTTTGTATTATAGAGACTGACCAAAATTTTGGTGAATATTTTGGCTGAGAATTGTCTCTAAATATGTATGTATTTGTTTTTTTTTTTCAAACCACAAGCAAAAATTGTTTGCATATTCATATTCATATTCAAGAGTGCTAATAAAAATGAATGCAGTGTTCAGAGATTTCATCGCATATAATAATAATAATATAAATTTGAACTGTTTCTGAAATTATTATTAGTTATAATTACATGCATTACGTTAATATAAGCTATATCTGCATATATATGTATGTATACTTGCTTTGCGGAATTCAGAATATTAAAATACGCTTCTTCTTCTTCTTTTTTGGCGCTAACCGCCTAAGCGATTTTGGCCGAGTTCAGCAAAGCACGCCAACTGACGCCAATTGGAAACGCCAAGTGAAGCCAAGTCCTTCTCCACCTGATCTTTCCATCGCAGTGGGGGCCTCCCTCCTCCTCTGCTACCACCAGCGGGTTCCGAGTTGAATACTTTCAGAGCTGGAGCATCGGTGTCCATTCGAACGACATGACCAAGCCAGCGGAGCCACTGTATTTTAATTCGCTGCACTATGTCCATATCGTTGTAAAGCTCATACAGCTCATCGTTCCATCGTCTGCGGTACTCGCCGTCGCCAACGCGTAAAGGACCGTAAATCTTCCGCAAAATCTTTCTCTCAAACACCCCAAGAGCCGCCTCATCGGATGTTGTCATTGTCCATGCTTCTGCGCCATATACCAGCACGGGCATGATGAGTGACTTATAGAGCGTGGTTTTCGTACGTCGAGAGAGGACTTTACTCCTGAATTGCCTACTCAGTCCAAAGTAGCACTTGTTGGCAAGAGTGATTCTACGTTGGATTTCAATGCTGACATTATTATCGGTGTTAATGCTGGTTCCCAAGTAAACGAAATTCTCTACTTTCTCGAAATTGTAACTGTCAACAGTGACGTGGGTGCCAAGGCGCGAATGTGCTGACTGTTTGTTTGATGACAGGAGATACTTCGTCTTGTCCTCGTTTACCACCAGACCCATGCGCTTTGCTTCCCTATCCAACTTGGAAAAGGCAGAACAGACTTCGCGGTTTTTGTTACCGATGATGTCGATGTCATCGGCATAAGCCAGCAATTGCACGCTCTTGTAGTAAATTGTTCCTGAGCGGTTCAGTTCTGCAGCTCTTATTATCTTCTCCAACATCAGATTAAAGAAGTCACATGAAAGGGAGTCGCCCTGTCTGAAACCCCGTTTTGTGGCGAACGGCTCGGAGAGGTCTTTTCCAATTCTGACGGAGCTGGTGGTATTGCTCAACGTCATTTTACACAGCCGTATGAGTTTTGAGGGGATGCCAAATTCAGACATAGCGGCGTATAGGCAACTCCTTTTAGTGCTGTCAAAAGCGGCTTTAAAGTCGACAAATAGGTGGTGAGTGTCGATCCTTTTCTCGCGGGTCTTTTCCAAGATTTGGCGTATTGTGAATACCTGGTCTATGGTGGATTTGCCAGGTCTAAAGCCACACTGATAAGGCCCAATCAGTTCATTGACGGTGGGCTTCAGTCTTTCACACAATACGCTCGATAAGACCTTGTAACCTATGCTTAGAAGGCTGATCCCGCGGTAGTTGGCGCGAATGGCGGGGTCACCTTTCTTGTGGATTGGGCAGAGCACACTTAAATTCCAGTCGTCGGGCATGCGTTCATCTGACCATATTCTGCACAAGAGTTGATGCATGCACCTTATCAACTCCTCGCCGCCGTACTTGAATAGCTCAGCTGGCAGGCTGTCAGCTCCAGCGGCTTTGTTGTTTTTCAGCCGCGTTATTGCTATACGTACCTCGTCATAGTCAGGCGGTGGAACGTCGACTCCGTCATCATCGACTGCGAGCTCGGGTTCTTCTTCTCCACAACTTTCCGTGCTGCTACCATTTAGTAGGGCGGAAAAGTGTTCCCTCCATAATTTAAGTACGCTCTGGACATCAGTTACTAGGTCGCCATTATTGTTCTTACAGGAGTGCGCCCCGGTCTTTAAACCTTCCGTAAGTCGCCTAACTCTCTGGTAAAATTTTCGGGCATTCCTCCTGTCGGCCAGCATTTCAAGCTCTTCGCACTCACGTATTTCTGCCTCTCTCTTCTTGTTGCGGCAAATACGTCTCGCTTCCCTCTTCAGATCCCTATAGCGGTCCCACATAGCGCGCGTTGCGCCCGATCGCAGCGTGGCCCTGTAGGCGGCATCTTTTTTCTCTGCAGCTTCCTGACACTCCTCATCGTACCAGTTGTTCTTTCGGGCTCGCTGAAATCCGACTACTTCTTCGGCGGCGGTACTTAATGAGCGGGAAATGTGGTTCCACTGCTCGCATATGTCGGTTTGTTGAAGAGTGCTCTCTGAGAGCAGGTGTGAGAGTCGAGTAGCGAAAGCGCTGGCTGTCTGTTGTGATTGCAGCTTTTCGACGTTAAGCTTTCCTTGCATATTTGGGCATATTTTGTTTTATTCTATTCATTTGAGAGCTCATATTAAATAAAAGCTTGTTTTTTTTAAATATTTTTTACATTATTTTATTAGTTATCAAATCCAACAGGGCTGCAATGCATAGTTCAGCCGGGCGACTAATTGGTTGAGGCCTACCCTGTAAGTCCATTTCTGTCAACTTTATTATACTATAGTTCACTCTTTGATACGAAAATGCGAAAGGCAAAAATTAGCGGTTTGTTTTGCACAAAAGCGTGAACAGTGTTGTTGCTTTGGCTTAGAAATTTCATATTCGTTGCGCTTCGTTCGTGCTGTCGCTTTAACTGCCGAAGCGAATTACGAACAGCTCTGTACAGCACCACAGCCCACCTCCTACACAGCTTTTTTGGCTCCAAGTACTAAATTTTATGGATTTTGGAGAAAATGAACAGGCACATTTATTTTATTTCTATAGAAGTTAATATTTCTTCATTTTAAAAATGACAAAGCGAAAGCATTTACAATACCGGCATATTAAATTATGTGCACGATATGTATTTACACTGAAACTTTCAATTTTACCTACATTTTATACCACAAAAGCTGACCTAAGGCAAGCAGGACTCTTGCCATCGAAAACGGATCCCGTCCGGAGAAACGTCCATTTTTGGCTGAACGTTGATTGGGAGTAATAGATTGGCGAGTCATTAATATCTACACCTTCTTTAATTTCCACTTTATATTGCATATCATTCATTTAATATACATATCAGAGTCTTTCCTTTTTACTCTACAATAAAAATTCAATAAATTTTACAGGAGGTTAGTCTAGAAAAGGAGATATGACACGCATATTTAATGCTAACTTGTCCTAAGTATAATTTAGCTCGCTTCCTGGGTCCTTTTTTAATATCCCTTTTAAAAGTAAGCACTCGAAAAATTTTACACTCACAAAATTATGTAGAATTTCATGGTAAACTGTTTTATGCAATTCAAAAGATGTATAAAAATTTAAAGCAATGTTTGACCACAGATGTATTCAAAAACTGCTCATCAATTAGATTGGCTTTTTATATATCCGCACAAGTGGAAAAATGAATTCAAATTACTTGCGAAAAAATGAAAATCTTTTCTTACAAATTTATTTTCTCGCATTGCTCCTATTTTAAGCTCGTATCATGATTGCAAATATTAATTATTAGTAATTATTTTTTCAGAATTTGCTTATCTGTTTTTACTACTTTTGGCCGCTGTAGTCCCATAGTGCGCCGATGGCAGCACCGCTAACATTAAGTAACAAAAAAAAAAATTTCTCAGTCCTTGGGATGTGATTGTTATTTCCTAGTCTGTTATGCCTTAAAAGTATGGAAACCACCTAATATTCCTCGGAAACTTTGCTGTCGTGACGCTTCCTCTGACATGTGACTTTAACGAGTGAGCTTCTTGGGGAATTCCTCAGACTCGAAGATTTTCTTTATTTGTGGTCCAACGAAGATACCGGCTGTAACTTTCGCCTCAGAGAGCTTAGGGAACAAGTCTTGTAGGTACTTGAACGCTGAAGAATTTTTGTCGAGAGCTTTGACGAATTGCTTTATAAGACCCATGCCATGCGCTGCCATGGTCACAAAAGCAAAGTTATCTTGCGACAATAGCTGTTTTCTATACTTTTGGGACCTAACTGACTAGGAAATAACAATTACAACCCAGGGACAAAAACCTTGTTACATAGTGTAATCGGCTCTCAGTGAATGAGATGACAGCAGTAGTGGTGTGCTAAGTCAATACTTTTAAGTATCCAATACTCTCGATACTCGGTACCGAAGCATTTAGGTTTCGAATAAAAGCACACATAGGCCAAAACGATGGAAAAAACGGTTCAGGGGAGATTCGCCTATCAAAACCCGAATGTAGGAGCCAATAGAGCTTTTAATACTGATTAAAATGAAAGATGTATATATGTCGGTTCGAGGCCATAATGCAGAGAAACTCTTACTTGTTTGAAGCATTTTTGTTCCAGCTGAATCGGACGATATCATTTTTGTAGGCCTGGGGGCAGATTCTCTAACCAGTTAGCCACAATTTTCGAATCGGTATCGGTTTTGTTGACGTATGATAAGAAATATTTTTATGTCAACAAGTGCGATATCGATCCGAAACTTGTAGCTAACTGGTTGCAGGAGGGAGCTGAAAGGCTTCTTCAACCGTCGAAGTTTTTTTCTTGAACCTTGGAGCGACTAAGGTTAAAGCTGATAAAATAATATTTCTCTGTTGCGATAAGTTCAAGTGTGCCGATTTAATATAAATTAATAATGCAAGTTTTTTCTAAACTTAAAATGCATATAATGGCGAAGGTTTAATGTAAAAATTCGGTATCGGGTACCGATAAGGAAGTATTGGGTACCGAAACCTTTTAAGTATTGGGTACCGACAATTCAGCACATCACTAGAGGGCAGTTTTATTTGCCGTTCTCAGTTGTCCACAGGGATAAACTGACAGCTGTCTCTCTCGCATCGCTTCCTTAGCAGTGGCACCGTGTTGCTTCTTTGCAGATTTACTTGGAAAAAGTGTAGCTTTACTGTGAAATAGAAGTATAAGCTTTTGTGCAATATGTTTATTTGTATATGCATATGAAGCATATTTAACTGATGAAAACATAAATTGTTTTTAAATTGGATGTTTACATCAAACCCATAGTAGTGTTATTTTTATTTTGAGTCATTTTGCAGTTTTTATCCAGCTAAATAGCACATAAATGACGTAATTCATGTAGATATATCAATATTACGTTAAATATTTCGTTTAAAATGCCAGATTTCCTGCAAATACATTAGAATTTACAAAAGGAATTTCACTACTAATTGCCTACTTTGCGTACTTTTCTACTACCATTTTTGCACCAAGAGATATCATTCTTCCCCATTCTCCATCCTTCGGAAATGCAACCTTTTGTAAGGGAGAGTCAAACCGCGGCTGTCAATAATTATCTAACCTTGTATTATTGAATCATGGTACAGCACAGTTTTCTCGCTCTTTGCCACAGTATAAGCCTTTTTGAGTACTCCTCGGGGGTAAAATCTGATCACGGTTGATAATGAGAAGGAGCATGAATTTTGTTGATTCAGAGTTGTATACAAAATTTCTGTGGTATGAAAGGGAGCAACAACCGTACTATGGCAGAGTAGCACAAGTCATGACTGTGTAATAGTGCCCGAAACCAATTGCAAAAGTTTAAAAACATTGCAAATTTTTATCTATTATTATAGATACTAGGACAGGATTTGTTATATTACACCGTACATGATAATGAACTGGTTAATGCTGAAAACGCTTGTAACTTGTAGATCACTCAAGCTTGGGTGTGCTTAATGAACTGTCTGGGCGGATGCGCTAAAATATATTCGGAAATTTAGAGTTTGGCTTGATAAATTCACAAAATTAACGTTTTTCATAAAAAATTGAGTCTTACAATGGACCTTTTTATATTTTAAACTTACATTTAAGAAAACTCCATTTAATGCTATAATTACGATTTGAGTTTTCCAGTTTATAAAATATAAGCGTTAATTATGTACTTGACTATTGATATTAGGAGTCTTCATCTAAAGTGATGAATTGCTTAAATTTATCAGTTTATCCGCCTTCTTTCATGAACGCACCTTGGTAAATAATTGCATAAAACTGTTTATTATTTAACTTGTATGGCTAGTTACGTTTCATTCTTACCTCGTCCATTGTGTTCATTTGCCTTTATGTGTTCGTAGCAAAAGCGACTACCTGGCAACCTGTGGGGGTTAAATTTTGCTGGAATTTATACATTTATCCACCAAGGTCGTTTGATAAAGTGATAAACTTTGGTTAAATAGATTTCCATACAAAGTTTGACAGTTCATTTACCAAAATGATAAATTTATCACTTTATCAAGTTTATCAAGAGTTTATCACTTTTAATGAAGACCCCTATTATTCTTCATTAAGCATGAATATCAGCGTACATTAAAGATAAATATTATACTTAACCTACATTTTGTTCATATATAACACATAATTATGTATATTTTATCCTCGAAATGAATTTTTTATAATCATGAGGCGAAATTCCCCACAGTAAGTGTTGCCGTGCGCGCAAAACGAAAACGCTGCACACAACCCAAAAGTACTCCTCGGGGACCAAATGGTGAAAAACTGCGAAAAGGTTTAATACTGTATATACTGTGCTCTTTGCATTTCAGTCAGTTTGTCTCCACCTTCTACAGATTCTGTTAAACAAACTGTGTTAAGACAGAAATGTCAGGTGGAGACCGCAAATTTCCACTGTTAAACCATATCTGTCTTGCCGAATTTCTTACCATCACTGTCTTAACATCAGCTGTCACTTGGTAGTTTGACAACTAAGTTTTCATTTTACCGCGCCATCTACATTGGGTACAGATCGATCTGGTTGGCTTGATGCCATTTGGAAAAGTCATATGTTAAGACAGCAAGTTGCTCACATGAGAAAGTGGGACAAAGTTAAATCAGAAATTTGGCAGATGTTAAGACACATTTAGTAGAAAATGGAGACGTGGGGTTAAAGAGTGAACTCTAGGCCATTGCGCAGGAAATCACCTTTTCGTTTAATATTGAATGATCGTATGTACACTAGGGTGGTCCAAAAATACATGTAAAAAAGTAAAGTCGGATTTTTTATGCTCTCACCCCCTAGGATTGTTCTTTACCGAAAAAAATTATCCTAATTTTTTTATTTTGAAATCAAAAAATATTTAGAGGTAGCTCAAAGCGCCCATAGTTTTCCATGTATTTTATATGGGGGAAAACCCACTTTTCGTAGAAATGGCAAAAGTTAAAAATCAATATTTTTCTACCAGAAAACTCTGCTTATCTGCAGAAGATTCCCAGCAATAATACCCAATTGTTTATTTAACCATTGCAACTATAATTTATAGGTCCGCCAAAAACCCGCAAAAACACCGAAAAATGCAATGGGACGAACAATAAAAAATCGTTAGTATTAAAAAATGGTTAAATAAACAAATGGGTGTTATTACTGAAAGTCTCCTGAAGAGAACCAGAGTTCCGATCGAAAAATATTGACTTTNGCGCCAAAAACCCGTAAAAACACCGAAAAATGCAATGGGACGAACAATAAAAAATCGTTAGTATTAAAAAATGGTTAAATAAACAAATGGGTGTTATTATTGAAAGTCTCCTGAAGAGAACCAGAGTTCCGATCGAAAAATATTGACTTTCAAGAATTCTATACCATTTCTACGAAAAAATGTATTTTTCCCATTTAAAAATACATGGAAACCTTTGAGCGCTTTAAGCGACCTCTATATATTTTTGATTTCAAAATTAAAAAATAGGGGTATGCTTTTTTCGATATAGAACAATCCTAGGGGGTGAGAGCATTACAATTCCGACTTTACTGTTTTTGGACCACCCTAATGTACATAGAGTCCAAATATGCGGGAAGATTCTACTATAAATTTTTGACAGTATTTTAGTAAATTAACGATACGTAGTTACTTACATGTGTATATTACATTTTGTTATTTGTACTTACCGGAAGTTTGAGAACCATTTAACCAATTGTGCTGTGTTATTCTTATTGAATTTAATGTCCGGAAAGTACATTTTCAGTACCGCTGAGCTAGGATACCTCACCCAGAAGAACATCAGTTTGGCTTTGCGCAGGTGCATTGGCGTTAATGTTGACGAGTGCAGTGGAGTCAAGGAGTCGCTATTTTTGCTGAATTTACGTGTGAAAACATTCACAAAAGTTTTTTTGGAATGCAAAGCAAAAAATTAAGAAAATTATTTTAAAAACAGAATTTTTAATGAATATAGAGAGCTGTAGTAAAGATATTAAATTTTAAATGTACTATTTATTGATTACAGTAACGAGAAGTTCGTGAGATTCCAAAAATTACTGAAATAACTAAGTATAACCTAACGTGTCGGTTTTCCTTATTTGCATTCTATGTTATTCTGCTTTTTTGTTGCACTTTGTTCACAGGGTTTGGTGGAAATGGCTTTGGCGTTGATGGTTGCTTCGTTTAGTTGCTGGGAAATGGTTCTGCAAGACGACGTGGCGTGTGAGTTGCAATAGAATGTACCTACGTTAAGTTTAGCAAGTACTTAAGAATAATTAGGGTTGGTGCAATCAGGTTGCTTTAGACTTTGGTTTTGATTACATTTTCCGTTTTAAGTGAATTTATTTTATTGTGCTGTAATGTTGCATTGTTACATGCAAATAGAGTCACTTGATTGGTTTCGTTTTGTTGACTTGATTTAGCCTTTCTTATGTATTAAGAGGAAATTAGCAGCGAAGCTTAAGAAACATTAACGTGCAGTGCGGAGACTAAGTGGGTTAAGTTGCAGGGCAGATATTTGATCATAGAGTGTAGACGATATACAGTGGTCGAATAAATGACAGCCGCACTTCATATTGACAAATTTTCACAATTATTATTTTTTTGTTATTTACTGTTAGTTATTTTTTTATAAAAATATATATTTAAAAAAATTTAACAAACTTTCGTAAAATAATAACTAAAATTAACGGCCTCATTATCTATCTCGAACTCGTTTGAATCGTTCGTGCGCAGTGCACAGACTTCGAAAAAATTAATTTTGGTAGATTTTACATACAAAAAATGGTAGAAGTTGGTAGATATTTTAAAGGAAACAATATTAGATAACTTTTGCTCATATAGGATAAAATATGGCGAATTCAGAAAAGATGATGTTACCAGAGCTGCTGGATTTCCGACTCGGTAGTTCTTAATGCCAAAATTATGTATTTGTTGTAATTCTTACTGGGACTGTGCATAAAATTTGTAAGTGAAAATTTTGTGTTTGTACTCCTGCTATCACCTTATATGAATTCGCCTTAGGATAAATTGTATTTTTATATAAAATAACAAAAATTGCTGTATTTCCTTGAGCTATGATCGGGATCCGGATAAACAAAATGGCCGCAAATGCAACAACAACGATATAATTCTGATAGAAATCTGGTTCAATTTATGATCCGCTGCGTTTGCTGCAGGGTTTGGTAGCATTGACAAATGAATGTATACACAAATAGATATTCTGCCATTTCTCTTAACTTGATTCAAATAAATCGCCTTTATGTTTAATGTTTATTTAAGTGAATATTATTTCGTTGGAATGTACTTTTCCGCATTTAGTGAGTTCATTTTTATAATTTCGTCTTCCTCTTGCTAACAGTATAAAATTAGTGCTGCAAGCCCCAATAAGAATGATCGTTTCCGTGAGAAATGATCGCGATACTGAGCTGGATATCCCAAGGAAACACAACCAATGTATTTCAAGTGAATAAAATATTCAATAAAAAACCTATACATAAGATTGGGTCCGAATCACGGCATCCATTACCTAATTAAGTAAAATGAGCGCTGTTTTTTCCCGTATTCAATTTGATTTGAAAAAGCGAACTCACTTCCGAATGCTAAAAAATTAAAAATTAAATCCCTTTCCTTTCTTTCCGGAAATATTAGTAGCTTTTTAGCCTTTGTTGGTAAATGTGGTAGAAAATATAATATAGCGAAATTATTGGTAGATCTACCAATAAAGTGTTAAAGTCCGTGCACTGTTCGTGCGGCCTATTGTTCTCGATAAATAATAAGGCTGTAAATAACAAAAAAATAAAATAAATTGTGAAAACTTGACAATATGTAGTGCGGCAATAAATTTTTCGACCACTGTGTATATACATTAGAGTGGTTAAAAAAAAATATTTTTTTGAAATCCGTAAACGCTTGAGGTAGCAATACGACATTAGAAACCCCCTGATAGTGAGTTTTAGCCCATGATAATGCTCAAAACGTTCAGTATCAACGTTTTCATTTTGGCAGTCTCTTTTCGAAAGCATATTTACGGGTACTAGGCCCATTCTAACTATCCAAGGCAGCTATGTAATTAAGGGAATATTCTCCAATAATACCTTAGTAATTACATGTAAAACACAATTTTTAGCTATATTTTAACATGTCATGAAATTCTAAAAATTTAAACACCAGCGTTTTTATAAAAAAACTGACTAGCGCGACCTCCAAAAAAACTTTGTTTTCAAAATAAAGAAATGCGTGTTTCTTTGTTTTATCACAAATAACAATATTTTGATGTAGCGTTTATGAATTTCCAAAAAGAATGTGTTTTTGAACTAAATATTCTAATATACAGCGACTCAAACAAAAGACCACGTGTTGATTTTCTTCAAATATTCGTAATGTTTTTCGAGCTAATTTTTGTGTGTTATTGTTATATAAAAATATCGTCCAAGCTTTAACCAAAACCGTATAAATCACAGTTTCAAACTTTATAAAAAATTAAGGAAAATTCAACAAATTTTCATCAAAGTTTCAACATCTTATTCCGAATTTTTAGAAATTATTTAGTATGCAGTTTTATAGCCCATACAATTTTAGTCTAATGAAGTGCAAGATTCAAATGGCTAAGAGTCGCGTTGATTTTTGAGATTTTTGACACTCTTTTATATAGGTATGCATTTCTTATGAAATAAAACGCGGGAGACCGTCAGCAACAAAATTTAAAAATATCAACGCAAGTTTTTATAAATTGCGCTTGTTAAAAACCCGAAAAAGTAGCCTCCAAAAAAATTCTCAAAAATGAATTTTTTAGACGTTTGGAACTTGCACGTCATTAGACTAAAATTGTATGGGCTATAAAACTGCATATCNTAAATTGCGCTTGTTAAAAACCCGAAAAAGTAGCCTCCAAAAAAATTCTCAAAAATGAATTTTTTAGACGTTTGAAACTTGCACGTCATTAGACTAAAATTGTATGGGCTATAAAACTGCATATCCAAAAAATTTCTACAAATTTAGAATAAATATTTGAAATTTTGACGAAAATTTGTTGAGTGTTTCTAAGTTTTGCATAAAGTTTGAAACTGTGATTTACACGGTTTTGGTTAAATCTTGGACGATATTTTTATATAAAAATAACAACAAAAATAATAGCTGGAAAAATATTACGAATATTTAAAAAAACAACACGTTGTCATTTGTTTGAGTCACTGTACATATACATGCTTAGGATTCTTCTAATATCGGTCACCCCTCGGAAGGCAATGGCAAACCTCCGAGAGAATTTATGCCATGAAAAAGCTTCGTATAAAATCCATTAGCCGTTCGGAGGCGGCGTAAAACTGTAGGTCCCTCGATTTGTGTAACATCATCAAGATGCATACCAATTTTGGAGGATAAGCTTGGCCAAACTCTTAGCAAAAGTGTAAGCGCCAAAAATAATATTATTAGTATTATATGGTCAGACAGTTAACTAAATATCATTCTTGATAATTTCATAATTTCGTTAATTATTTGCAAAGTTATTTTAATAAAATATGTTTAGTACTTACATCATTTGCTGCTTCAGGAATGATATTGTTGGCTGCATTCCATCAAATTGCATGTCCGCTGAATTGCAATCTGAATTACGGTCCTGAGCATCCATAGCCGCGCGCAGATGGGCACTGTAGTCAGGTGAGCCGCCATGATGGGCAGCGGCCAACAGTGCAGGATGAAGCATTGATGGCGGATGAGGAAGCGGTGGTGATTCACGTGAGTCCATCAGACCGCCAAGGCCGGGTGGGCTTGATGACATCTTCATGTGATGCATTTGGGCAGCGGTTGGCGTACTATGGGCACCACTATGTGGACCGTGCGGGGGTGGTGGCGCATGTGGCGGGTGAGGATTGAAGAATGGACTGTAAGGTGAGAATACTTGCGACTCGTGTAACGAAGGATTGGGTATGGCCACGGAGGTGGGCAGTGACACGGGCAACATGGGTGGTGGTGGTGGNAATGGACTGTAAGGGGAGAATACTTGCGACTCGTGTAACGAAGGATTGGGGATGGCCACGGAGGTGGGCAGTGACACGGGCAACATGGGTGGTGGTGGTGGCGGCGGATGATAGGTGGCCGCTTGGGCACATGGTGATGGGCTTTGTGCGGGCGTCGTTTTTACATTGCCCGCAATATTCGCGGTGACCGGAGTAGCACTGGTGCTATTGTTTCCTGCGTTTGTTGGATTACAACCCGACTGGGTAAGATTGGGCTGTGGCTGTTGCTGGTTGGGGTGGAGGCCTATTTGACTGAATTTTCCAGCGCCGTCCAACATGGTGTTTGATGCCACGGGATTCGGAGGCACTATACCATCCTGAGCCAATATGCGGCTGACGGTGCGCGGCGTTATGCGCGTATCGGTCACCTTATGACGCTTCTTCTTCGGTGTCACAACTAAGCTAAGGGCTTCGTTCTGCTCTAATTGTTGTTGTTGCTGCTGCTGTTGTTGTTGTTGGGCTTCACGCGACTCTGGAATGCAGAAGGGGTTCATTTGGTTGGGGCCGCCGGCGGCCATGGAATTATAGAGTGCGGCAGCCGCGACCGGATTCATTCCTTGCGGTGTCTTCGGTGCCTGAAATATTGCTGCCGCTGTGGGTGAAGGACGTATATGAGGAGGTGGTATATTAATTGTACTTAAACTGTTAGTATTGTTTGTGTTTGAATTGGAGTTCATTTTAATACTCGGATTTAGAGGGTTTTGGGCAGAGCTGTCGTTCGTGATCTGCTGATTATGATTTTGCTGATTAGCAGCGGCAGACATTGCAGCTGCGGCAGCAGCATGATGCATTTGCAGGCCCATAGCCGCAGCTGCGGCTGCAGCCGGCGAGGGAAACGACAGCTGATTGCCATTAAGACGCGGGGCGGCGATGAGGCTTTGGCAATTTTGCGCATTCAACGCGGACATTTGGGCTATTTGCTGCGCGTGCTGGGTATTTGACTGACCACTTGAGGTCGCCAAAGCGCTTGATTGATTATTTGTATGCGAGTGTTGAGGCACATTTACTCCGCCAACAGATACAGCGGGTCCTGGGCCGACATGCATTTGCGCACCATTATTTACAGTGGACTGCAGGTGACCCAGGTGGTTAGTGGATATGTTATTATTATGACCGTTATTTAGTTGTTTAGTTGAGGAGACATTATTAACTAGAAGAAGAGAACCATTATTACCTGTTTGAACTGCTGCAGAGTTGGCGATAGAGTTTCCACTCACGACGGATTGTCCCGATGCTGAATTGGCGCTGCTTGGATTACTGTTATTGATGGGATTTGATTGCGATCGATCCGCAACTTTCGTACGCGGTGACTTACGGTCGAGTATCTGGGAGGCCATGAGCAAATCTTTGTTGAGTTGTTCGGCGGCTGCTGCCACAGAATCCGATTGTTTGCTGAATAGGCGGCGTTGATGTACGAATCTTGTGACAATTGTATCCACCAATGCCGAAAGTGAAGTAGTAATTTCCGACTTCAGTACATCGGCAAGTCCTTCAAGATCTGAACCGGACATTCGCATAATCGAATTGGAGCTCGATCGCAGCATGTTAAATTTTTCTGACAGCTCGGACTTAAGCGAAGAATGATTACTATGGCGCTGATTAAGCCGGTTATGATGCAGGTGTGGTCGGGTTGGTTGGTTTAGAGCGACAGTTGGCACAGTTTGTTCCAGATGCTGTTGTTGTTGCTGCTGCTGCATTTGTTGTAGTTGCTGTTGCCGCTGCAGCTGCTGTGCTGCTTGTTGTTGAGCAGCTTGTTGTACCTGTTGTTGTTGCTGTTGCTTCTCATCCTTCCGGCGCTGTTGTTGTTCCTGTTCAAAACGACGCTGTTGTTCCTGCGCCTCTTGTTGCTGCTGATGATGCTGTTGCTGCAGTTGCTGTTGTTGCTGCTGCTGCCGCTCCTGATGTTCAGCGGCTTCCTTTGCCATACGAGCTTCTTGTTCGAAAAAGAACTGCTGACCCAGGTACATAGCGGCAGCGTTACTGATGGCAGGGTGCGACAAATGGCTGCCACCCGCCTCGCCCTGCAACTGTGGCATGTGCTGTAATAGTGGTAGCGGGCCATTGAATGATTGCTGCATTTGCGGATGGTTCACAAGTGATCGCGATGACATCATTTTGGTCATCATTTGTGATAGCATGTTAGGGGCATTCTCGAGAGACATAGAACTTTGCGAGGTCAAATGTTTCTGGGCCTTTATGGGAAAAGTTGGCGAGGTAGAACTTGGACGTTCGCTATCAGGTTGCACTTTGTCATTTAAACCAGATTCACCTGTTAAGGAGGGCGATGGAGAAAGCTCAACACCGTTGTCGTCTTGCTCCATACTATCACTAGCAGTATCGTCAATGTCCTGACATTCGGATTCTTGCTCCATTCTCGAGCACAATTGCACATACTTCTGCTGCATTTCTGCCAGCTGTTCCTGCATGGAGCGCAACTGCGATTTTAGCGCATTCTTTTCAACGCGTTTCTGCTGAATCTGAGGCGACTCCATTTCAGTAGATGCTTCATCGTCCAACATCATGCTTTGCAGATTCAATCCGAAGTTCAAACCCGCAGCTGCAGCGACGTATCTTTCCATTGCGTGCTGTTGTGGTTGATATAGTTTCCTCTTCTTACAGCCATTCACTTGCAAGTGCGACTGATGCGACGACGGACTGGAACGCATTGTGGTGACGATATTTTCCACGCGAGCCCTTTTCATATCCATACCTGTTTTTTTGGACATGGTGGCAGCAACATCTTTCTCAAGTTCTTCCTCCAGCTCATCCTTGCTGTTCTCTAACAGCATCATTTCAGACTGGCTGGGCGATGCCAAGGACTCCAAATCAGATCGAGAATTTAAACCTATCAATTCTACGTCTTCGAGAATTTCTTCTGCCTCTTTCTTAGTCACGCTTACCTGTAAGGCTGAATGCTGTTGTTCATCTTGATCATCCGTATTCTGTTGATCCATATTGTCACCTTCTGACTGCTGATCTTCATCCAGCTGCGAATCAGCATTTTCAGAATCAGATGATTTTCTGCGATCGGCTGACGTACGGTGAGAGTTGTTTTGTATTTGATTTGGCTCGCATTTAATCTTGATGTCAGACATGGTGTCCTCCAGCAAATTTATCGTGTTCTTTGAATCTTTGTCAGCGACGTTATTGTTATTAGCAGCAGATAAATTGTTGTTGTTATGTTTAAGCGTATTATGGCCTTCTGCAAGCTGTTGTTGTTGTTGTTGGCCCATCACTGAGCGCAGCTCTTGGTCCAGTTGCATTAACTCTTTCTTTCCTTGCAGTATGTTCCTTAACATGTGGTGAGCTAATTCGTTCTGATGCTGCTGTTGTTGCTGATGAATGCTGGGCGATGTCCTTTCTAAAGCTGCTGCAGCATCCCCTACTGCCGATGGTGAACTAACGGAGGGCGCACGAGGTGGAGAATTTACATCAACGGCGCGCGAATTCACTTCTTCCCGATCACTGCAGTTGCTTCTGCGTCGATTTTTAGGCGATTGTGAAGCAGACGCGGCATGAGATGGTTGCTGGCTATCAGCATTGGCATTGTCGTTATTTGAAGCAGATGTATTGGCATCACTTAAACTATTCAAACTGTTTATTGTATTATTATTGAGCAATTTATTTGTAGCATTAAGACCTAAACTGTTTACTAGCCCTGCTGCGCTTAGAAGTTCAGCGCTTGAGGCCGATTCCATAGCTGCGGCTAACATGGCATTGTCAAGAGTAGCGGGCAATCCGCTGGTAGCATCTTGTGCTTGCTTCATTTGTCGACCAAATAATTCATTCAACATTTTTGCGGAACCGAAACCGTTTGCTGAGAAGAGGCTGCCAAGAGCCGCTGTAAAGTTACCAGACAGCAGGGATGCTGTTGGCGACGAAGAAGCGGATACAGGGACGTCAGAATTGTTATGTGGAATGTTATTAACGTTAACGCCGTTAATAGCGCTATTGGTCGACGAAGTGGTCTGATTTAATAAGGCTCCATACAGAGATCCTCCAGTAGCACCCGCGACAGCCGCAGCAGCACTACTCATGAAGGCAGACGCTGTAGGCGGCACAAGCGGGGAAGACGGCGTTGGCGAAAGCGATAACGGCAACGACGTTGAGCTTGTATTTTCCTGAAAACGTGAAACGTTGTTCAGTTGCGGTGCACTAAACGGAAGTACCGACGCGAATAGTTTCGGTTCTACACTTATAGCACTATTACCATTCACAAAATTTTTCTTACTATTCAAATTAATTGAATTACTGTTCTTATTCACGAGAAATTCACTTGACGTTAAGGATACGTTCTTTTTATTCAATTTAGACGACGACGATGAAATTACTACTGCTGTTGATTTCGAACGCGCTGGAAAACTAGCGGTGCACGTTGCTGTCTTATTGATGGCACCACACGGACTACTTTGGTTGACTTGCTCAGTGGCATGCACGACTTGCTGTTTTCCACCACTGTTGTTACCGACATCGCCGTGACTGCGACTTCGACTTCCACTGCGGTTACGACTACGAACGCGATTCTGTTTCAGACTATTAGTTGCGCCTTCGCTGTTGCTTACGACGCCTTCAAGTACGACAACAACGTCGCTATCGTCGTCGTCGTTGTCGTTGTCGTTGTCACCACCGCTGCCGATGCGCTCGCTTTCGGGTGTTTCCTCGAGAGCCGGACCAATGCTGTTATTGCTGCAGATGTTGTTGTTTTTATTACAACCGCCGTTGACGTTACTAGTGTTGCCTATATTTTGGTTTAAGTTTGTCTTTCCGCTTTTAACCGGCTGAATCGGCGTTGGTGGTGGCGGTTCTTGTTTCACCACAGAGTCGGTATCTAATTTCAACAGCGGTGATGAAGGCGAGGATGACGCCAGCGTTGACTTTGGCAATGTTGCTGTGGCCGCCTTTAATAGTAACTTATCATCGCTGTACAATCCAAAACACTCTGTGTCCCCTTCTGATGACATCATAAGATGCCAACAGCCTCAGCAAGTATTTATTCTCTCCCGTCTCAAGCCTAGCGCTCTCTCCTTTACTTCTACTCGCTCTTTTTACCTTTTATTTTACCTAACAAACTCTATATCCGACGCTGCTGTATACCTCTACCAGCAACAATGGGGACTGGTTGCTGCCTTTTTATCCGTTAAGTCGTCAAGTAATGCTTCAGCGCTTCTGCTCCTGCTGAGCAGCTGTGGTTGCTGCTACAACCTTCGGAGTGCGCACAATGGTCGCACAATCAGCGTTCACATATGCAAACAACTACGCTGGCAGTGTTGTGTGTGTGTATGTACGTGGATCGTCTATTGGCTCACCAAGTTTTTGCCTTTTCTTTCACACAGAAGTTTTCTCGCTTGTTTTTGTTGTAGAATTTACTTTATTACTTATGCGAACTGTTAATAGACAATCACTAACACCAATATACCATTCTCTCACACGCGAAGGTATTCAGCTCTACGACGGCCTCTGTCGCTGCTTAGAAATCACTCGCTCTTGGTTTTGTTTCGTCGTATTGCCTTGGATTGGGGCTTCTGTTATTCACCGCAGCACTTCTCCTTAGAATCGTCGATATTCGTTGTTCGATGCCTTTTATTGCAATTGCATTGTCTTTGCAGTTGCTGCTTCCTTGCGTTTTAGTTGGATTGGTGCTGCCTCGGATGCACACTAACACATATGTATTTATTTAGATATCAGAAGAGTCCAAGTTGGGATATTATTGTATAGTTTCGTCTTTACGTATATGCCGGCATAACTTTTGTTATTGTTCGCCACTTTTATTGCCTTTTGTGTCTTATTTGAGTTCTTCAATATCCACCGCCGTGGGGAGCGAGTAGTTATTTAGATGTAGCTTCTTTTATATGTATAACTACATATATGTATTGCATATAATTTCTGCAAGCCGATATCCTCTTCTTAAACGTGTTTAATCAATGGGCGGTTTATTTACTTTTCAGTTGTGGTCGGGTGTCTCCTTTTGGTACAAACAACTTCCTAGCAATTATGTAGTTTGTTATTTTCCCATTCCTAAGCTAGATATTCTTATCAATGATTTCAATATTTATTGTAAAAATGTGTTGCTGGTTTTTGTCCGCGTCCGACTGGCTTTCCCTCTTTTATTCGACTTATTCTTTTGACTTTTCTCGCGGTTTTCCAATTGCCACAGTATGGGCTCCTTGGATTGGTTTGCTTACTTGTTGAAGTAGTCTTAACTTCGTCCTCCCTCTTTCAAAGGCCGGTAGAAAGATTCAAATCTCGCCAAAATTTAAAATTTTGTTTTCAACTTTGACGCTGGTTTTAACTACGATTAAATCGCTTTCTAATTTTGGTTCTTTACGTCTTCTACGTTTTTTTCTCTTTCTAATGTTGAATTTTGTTTTGATTTTACTTTCCACCACCACACACATGCGAATGTCTTTTGCATTTAATTTCTACAACATTTTGGCTTGATACTTTTGTTATTACTTAATTCTTCAGTTCAATAATTTCATAATTTGAGTTAGTTTTTGAGATAATTTAATTTTAATTAAATAAATTTCATCAAATATACTCGTAGTATTTAATAATAGTTTTGGCTGAATAAATTTTGTTTTTGGTCGTTTAATTTGGAATCCTCTATCCTCCCGAACAATCGAAGTCTCTCTGCAAATAAAACAGAATTGGGAAGAATATTATTAAAAAGAAAAATACTAGAGCAAAGCGATAAGCTGAGTAGGTACCCAGCGAAAACTTTTCGTTTTTTGGTAAGCGCTTACTTTTTGTTTTGAAGGAGTAAAGGCGCTGGCCCAATGCTGGCTTGCTTTGCATGCCTTACTTACTTCAATTTGCTTTGATTTACTTCAAATACTCGTTTGGCCAAATAGCGGCTTGGAACTCTGTCAAAGCTACCAGCTGTTCAGTTAAAAAATCAAGGTCTGTTCCCTTACACACAAAATGTCAGAAAATTAAAAAAAAGAAATGCAAAACAACTCTTCGGATTTATTTTTAAATTAATGCGATTTAATTTTTGGATTTCAAAGGAATGACAACAATTATACATATATAAATATATGTACATTTATTAAAAACAAAAATAAAACGGGTTTTCCTGAGACGACTGATCACTAGTTTAACATCATAAATATCGCTAGCTTTGCTTTGTGAAAATTTGCTTAGTTCACAATTTTTGAGACCTCATATTTTCATAAACGAAGCAAGAGAAATTAAGGTACTTGTTTTATTTTTTCTCGATTATGTTTAATGAAAGGCAAATTTTCTAAGTCCAAAAGAGGCGTTGAAATTCCGTTAAGGCCAAAGTAATAAGAAATCTTTTAATAAAGATCGAATCCTTCTGATTCGTATAGAGTTTTGCTTTGCTTAAAACACGCAAAATGTTGTATTCAAAGTTCCCGTCAAATTTGCAATAATGGACTTAGCAACTTTTCAGCCAGCGATATGTTAAATATATTTTTTTGTAATTACGTAAGAAAATTTTTGTTCATAAAAGTGTGCAGCAGTTTGTTTGAATTCATTAAGAACGGGAACATACCTTTTTGTCAAAAGCCTACAAAACGCTTTCAAATAAAACATTTGCCTATTTGAAACTTTGAGGCGCTTAAAGCAAGTGAAGCAAAGCTGCTATTTGGTCAGCCTTCATACGTTTTAGTATATTCCAAATAACTTTTGACAGTCCTCAAAGCGAAGAAAGCAAAGCAAGCCTCCATTGGGCCAGTACCTTAACGCATAACTTACGCCTCAAGACAAAATGTTTTACTTTCTTGTTTACCCACTGCATTACAGGAAAGCATTTTTACAATTTCTCACTTTCCTTCAATGACATGCCCAGGTTAAAGTAATAGGGGTATTCTGTGAGTCTTGCAAAGCCCTTGCACGGTGCACAAATTGCACGGCAAAACCTAGTTTTCGTATGGGACAGCTATGCAAACCGTACACCGTGCAAGGGCTTTGCAAGACTCAGAAAATACCCCTAATATATTTTGTAAACTAGAAAGTATGTGGTGAATTTCGAAAAGCGCTTACAGGCTAACCTAATATTCGCGGCCTGCATTTTGGTACGCACGCCGTCGAATTTGTTTGTCAGCCGAAATTGGCTTGCGTGCGTTTGCATTTGATTTCATTGAGCGAAACGTCAAATCAAAAAGTCACGCACAACAAAAATTGGAAATTGAGTTAGCTTCATACGCACGCTGTTCAATTTCGGTTGGTCCTATACAAGTTGTATTTTGCTTGAGAAATTTTTGACAGTAAATTGGCGCCGTACGTGAATATTAGGTTAGCCTGCTACCAATCGAGATTCACCACTCACCTTTTAGTTTACAAAACACATTAACCTGGGCTTTGCCATTGGGATCATCTCTGGCTCGTAAAATTGGTTTTGAACCCGTCATCTCATCGAAAAGCACGGAATGTTTTTTCAACTAATTAGATACATATATATATCTTTTNTTGGGATCATCTCTGGCTCGTAAAATTGGTTTTGAACCCGTCATCTCATCAAAAAGCACGGAATGTTTTTTCAACTAATTAGATACATATATATATCTTTTCAATGAAACCAGTTTTTACTTGACCAAAGGCATATACCGAAGGTGACGAAATTTTAGTTTAACTGTAATAATCTTGGTTACCAAGTAACTTATTGTTGCACTAATGTATGTACATATATGTAGTTAATGAAATAAATATTTTGGCCAAGGCTTTAGAATTAATACTGAATAAACTCTCTAAAAGATTCAGGAGATTTACTTAAATTTCAAAATAAAAGGTTTGAAATCGGATAAATTGGATATTTTATTGAAACATATTCAAATAAATTCTTAAACTCACCGAGTGTAAATGGTCAAAGTCACAATTTCATCGAATTTTCGCGATTTGAAAAAAAAACAATATTTTCAAACCCTGCGAGCGACCCCTAATTTTTTTAAGTTTTGAAATTTTCGTGCATGTCTTTATTTTATACGTAGAATAAGAGTAATGGTTTCTCCATGATGTTGATATTTTTACATACATATGTGTGTTTGAAAAATATTAATAATATGTTGGTTAAATAGATATTTATGTGAATGATTGTATTTTTTTCGACTATTTTGAAATTTACCACAAATAAAATGTTATTTATCTCCGTCCATTATAAATCCTCCTGCAAAGAAAAGAAATGAGAAATTTATTTTAAACATTGCTTTTAAATAAATTAGTCAGTCAAAGTATGTATATATTTATAAACTTTTTTCTCAACTTATTGTTTGTACATAGAATTTTTTTTATATTAGGAGATGAAGATAAGTAATACTAGGTTCACATATGAGTAGATTATCCTCATTTTCGAGCTTAACACCCTAATCTGTAATTATAACAAGAGATTAGCCATATAAAATTCGTCCCTTGTTAATCTGTAATTATAAAATAATCTCAGATTTAACCGATAACTTTTCGGTGTCCATCCTAGTTTTATCGATTGTTTTTGCGAAACAGAGGAGAAATGCCAAATGTAAAAGTAAACAAAAATGTACGCTAGCAAGTAAAAGAGGTTTGTAAAGGTATTTTTAATAAAATGTTAAGTTAAAATATATTTATATTGCTTATTATAGCATAAAAACGTTATCATGGTGGCACAGAGTAGAAACATAACTTTTCCTTGAGATGTGAGAATAACAAGCACAACAAATTTGACGGCTAATAATGGGGTGATTAAAAAACGAGCTTTAATTGAGATAATATTGATATGTGAACATAGTTTAAGGCCGAAACTGGGGATGTGCGATTAATAAATTAAATAATTTTGTAATTAACCACAATCCTGATTAATCAAAAAACGTGAGTAATCAGATTCTTTCATAAATCATTTCTTTCGAATGTGCTTTCGAAGCAAATGAGTTTTTCTTATAATATAATAAAATATTTGTCTTACTAACAAAAATATAATGCCAAACGGGCATATTACTATGTTGCTCATTGAAATGAAAAAATACATACATACATACATCAGTGTTGATTAGGGCGGCCAGATGCGCTGATTTAATCAGTAAATATGCTGTTTTTTATATTGTACTGATTTTTAAGAGCCCGAAATCAGTACGCAAAATCTACCGAGTTTCTGAGTTCGTACTGATTCTTGCATTTAATAAATATTTTTGTGAATTGGTATAATTAAAATTTACTTCAGGTTAAGATGTTAAAAAAATTGTTGTTGACAACTCATACGTGTGAGCAGATTGAAAGCAATTTACTGAAGATGTAAATGCAGCGTTAACTAAATTTAAACTATTTTTTAAAAGCTGTTAAATTGAAATTGTTTCGTTTCCTACTAGGAAATTCCTAGCATTTCGCAAAATAACTACTTGAATTCAACACAACATATTAGCCCTGTTCCAGTTACTTCACGATTTGCAGGTTTCACAGGATTTACAGGAAAAGCTGGTTTCGCCTTAATAAACCTTATGGAAGGTGGTGGCCCGGATCGACAATCTGGCCCTTATTATGAGTTGCACTCGATTTGCGGTCTTCGCTGGTTATGCAATATTGAATATCGAATGTTAAATTCGAATTATGAGCTATGCAACCGTGTCGAAATTTTCGTTGAATATCGAATTTTCCGTCGAACAGACTTTTGCTTTCGATGCTGTAGCGAAGCGTTGGAAAGTTATGAAAAAAGTATGGGTTTGCGCTTGTTTTCTTACTTTTTGGCGGCTAGACAGTAATTTTAACAATTTTTTATTAATTTCATGCAGGTCTAAAGTCGTGAATACTAAACACAACCTCGAAAGGCTGGTTCAATTTATGAAAGAAAATCCCAATTCTCAGTTGGCACGATCTCTGAGAACAAAATTGTAGAGCTGTTGATAGTTTTAAAAAATTTTAAATAGGTTTGGAGAACTGTCCAATGAGTTATTCAGGGAGTTGAATTACAACACCACGAACTTGGCGGCTCAAGTCATCGAAATAGAACCTAAACTATTTCCCGAGCAAAGGCAAATTTCCCATAAAATTGTGGAGAGCGGAGAATGGGTCATTTATTTCTTGGAAGGTTATCGTAGGAATATTTTTTTTATGTTGTTACCGCATACATTGGATCACGTCAACCGATTTCGATAATTTCTATCAGAAAGGTAGTGCTCAGAGGTGGCGCTAAACTAATTTGGTTTAGATCCGATAATTGGATCATGAAGAAATTAGTCCTAAATATATATATGAGAATGGAAGTCGTGTGTGTTTTTTGCTTAAAATTATGAAATTACTTGTTTACATGTTTTATTAAAAATTTTGGGAAATAATTGAAAAAATGGCCAAAATAAGTTTTTTCCTCTCCTTTAAAATTTGTAAAAATGGAACTACGCTCCAAGCTTCTTTAACCTATTACGGGAAATGCAAAGTCTTCTGCAAGCCATTACCGCCATTGGCATGCCCATGTTAAAGTAATGCCTATTAGAATCGAAAGTGGTAGTGCTTACCAATTTCTTTGGATTTCACATCCGTTTCTTAGGTAAACACTTTACCACGAGAAGCGATTTTAGATTTTTTTGCTGGGTATTTTCATTCTCACTCATATGCTTTTATAATTCACTACAGCGATCGTGGTGCGTGCCGCAACGGTTGCACACCTGGAGTTTATGTGCGGTGGCATATTCGCCTGCAAACATGCCTTCTGTGCTCATATCTACTGGTATGTACCCGCTAAGTGTCATCTACAAATACTATGCATGCTCCTATGTGTGTTCGATTTCTGCTTGAGCACCCCGATGTTAAGTTGCAGTAACAAACCAGCGATGCAAGCTGTTTCCTGGCGTGCGGAAGTAGAGGGTAAAGAAGGCGTTAAAGAATTTCATAAAGTTAGTGGCATGTGGCATATTTGTCCAAACCTTTCCTAGGTAAGGAATACAATGTTTTATATGTATGTACATATGTACATGCATATGTAGGTAAATCCAGTATGCGCAGAGTATACATACTACGGTTATGGGTGTATGTACATCACTTCAGGTGGCGAGAATATTCTTTGATATTAAAAGTTAAGATTACTTAGAAATTCCGTAGTCAGATGTCAATAATAAACAATAGCGAATTCTAACAATCTTTCGGTAGTTTTCACTCATGAATGTTTTTGTGAATTCATGTATAACACATCCAAATTAACCACATATGAATAATTATCCACCTAGTAGTTATGTACCTATGTAAGGAAATATGTATTTACATACATATTTAAGGACTTTTTGATAAAACAGCTTCTGTGCTTTCTGTAGGTTGGACTTTATAGTAAAATATAAGGAACTTTCAATTAAAAGTTTCACATTTCTATTTAATTTTCATTAAGATAGCATCTTAAACGCCTACTGCTAACGATTAAAAAAATAAAATACCATAATTTAGTCATTTGAAACTTGTACTTTATTCTATTCTAGAATTTATTGGGCTAAAAAACTGCACACTCAACATTTTTATTAGAAATCGAATTAAAAAGCTCAACATTTTTACGAAGTTTGTTGATTTTTTTAAATATCATATCCCCGCCCACTTATGATTACATGTATATATCTCGCTAACCGCTATACCGATTTCAACCAAACTTGACATATCTTTTGACCTTGGCAAAATACAGCAAACAGTTGGAGAAAAATCTGGCATTAATCACGTTCATATCCCATCTAACAGTAATTAAGAGAAATGCATAATTTGCTATAAATCAGTAACTGGGAGGTTCCATGGGAAAGTGGATCTCAGTGCGAAAATTATTTTCTTTATAAAACTAACAAACGCGTGGATAAGACATTTTTAAAAACTTGAATCAACCAAAAAATAACAAATTAAAGCTTTAAATGCATTTTTATTACCTTTTTTACGTTTTGAAATCAAGTTCTAAGTAAATTTTTTGATTTAGTTTAAAGTAGGTTGTGTTGAATGCACTGTCAAATAATTTGCGATTCATAATTGAAGTGTTTGGTAAGAAAAATATATAGTAGAACTCATCTGCTTTTAATAAAGTTGTGGTATATATTAAATTATGTGAGTGCTTAATCTATAGTATGTGTTATTATTAAGCAGTCTTGGTCTTGTCCAACCCGTGAAAAAAAGGTAAAAGTTGTTATATTTAATTACAAAAGTTGACGTTGTGTTTCGTGTTTGTTACATAATGTTAGAAATTCATTGCAAATATTTACCACAATGGCATTGTCGTTTCCACGTTATTAGATAAGAATAATTCAACAGAGAAGCATGTCCCACCCGTGACAGCTATTTGTGGGACAGTTGTCAGAGGTAGGTTTACAGGGCTGATAAGCTTTATACCCTTGTGGTCAGCTGATTAAGTTAAGTTACATTTTGTCCAGTTTTACTTTTTATTTTGTTAATCTAATGTTTATAGTTTTTTTTATAAATGTCTAGCACATTACCTATCCAGAACCACATAAATCCATATTTCAAACTGCATTCAAAAATTATAAAAATTCAACAAACTTTAACAATTACACCCAAAAATTAAATTTCTTGTTTAGAATTTTTAGGTATGCAGTTTTGTAGTTCATTAAATTTAAGTAGGTAAAAGTGAAAATTTCAAGACGCTAGGAAATCACGTTAATTTTTAATAATTTTTTTTACTGATGGTCCTTGGCATTGTATTTTATATAAAAGGCACATTTCCTAAGGTAAAACGTGAGTGAATTTAACCCCTATTTGGCTTCTTATATGTTTTGATAACTAATCTTTATATATGAACCACACTAAAGGCTACTTTTCATATAAAAATTTGTGCGTGTCCTTCCCGTGACAAACGCTGTCCCACCCGTGAGAGAGGAATTTCAGATTTTTTTGTATAATAAAGCCATATTTTTTTGTAGTTTTTGCTTTGTTTGTGTTCCTGGTTCTATGTTTTATTATAAGACATCAAGTTCACACAGAAAAGTGAACTAAATTCGCAGTTTTCGTAAAATATATCTGACATCCGTGAATATCCGTGACAGAAGAAATAAATCAGATTTTGCCCGTATTTTGTAATAACTCTTATAATAGTCAATTAGGTTCAGCTTTATCAAAATGTAGAATTGTAGAGAACTTTATACTTAAATTTAAACACGAAAGAACACTTTTTCTGTACAAATGTCCAACCCGTGACGGTGGAATCGGCCAACTAGGAAAGCTACTTTACTCAAAATTAATGTTTTGCATAACTCTTTAGCAGAAAATACGATTATAACAAAATTTTTGGTAAATTGGCGTGACACCGCCCACTTATGACCATACATATCGGCAACCGTTCTATAACGGTAAATTTCAGAAATGCGTTAAGAACGCTAATTTGCTCAAAGTTTATATACAAAACAAACTTTAAAAAGAAGTAAGATGATAATGGAATTTTGGGAAATGGGCGTGGCACCGTCAGTTGATTATTACACAAGTTTATCTCATGCTAGTTTCTAATCGCCTTTTTTTGAAGATTCACATGCAAATACATTTTGCCAATTAAGAATGAAAAGAATTATCGTATGTACGGTTATAGTTAAATGAGATCAGAAATAAATTAGTATTACAACATGTTAAGTTTATTTGCATACACAGTGGCGGAAAAAAAGTAGAATGAAAAATTGTTGACAAGTTTTGGATATTATTATTTTGTTTAGTTTTATTTAGGGCCGTTTTCTTAAGCAGCTTTCAAAATTTATCTGCCCTATGAACCACGATAAAACTGATAGTAAGGTAAAACCGTTCTCTCAATTCGTCGGCCATGATTTTTTTCATGAAGTTTGTCAGTATTTTAAAATCATATAAAATTGAGAATAAAAAACAAATTAATCATAGTTTTTGTAGTTTGAGATTGCAAATGAAAATGTGTGCGTGAGCACGGTGTGCCTGAATGAACCGTAAATGAAAGATTGTTGACCTGATTATGTTAGACGATGAAATTATAATTTGTTTGAATAAAAAAAAAAAACAAACGGGCACTTTTCGAAAAAACCCCATTTTTCTTTATTTTAGTTAATATTTTTAGTATAAAAATTTTATATATTATTACATTGTACAGTACTTGGCTGGGTATTGAACGAAACCAACTTTGTTTTAAGAGATTGGGTCATAATTAAAAAAGTGATTCCCCCGTTTTTCGAAGTTAGCCGCCGAAATCGAGATATTGGCCTTCGAAATTCAAAAATAGACTTTTAGTAAAAAAAAATATTTTTGAAGTGAAACTGCTTTAGCGGCGATTGGATGGTTGGGAGTAAATTGGCAAATTCAACGGAAATTGCACACGGAAATGGTGCAACGGAAATGATGCAACGGAAATGGTTGGGGCTGAAACAAGTGCTTCTTGTGTGTATGCATATGGTATTAATTTAACAAAAATTTGCTAATAAAAGGTTAAAGAATAACACTGAGAAAAAGACCAATACAAGAATGAAAGTAAAGGTGACTACGTATATAGACAAAGAAAAGGATAAAGGCAAAAGTACAAATTAAAACAAAAACAAGATGCGTAAAGATAAAGGCAAAAATGAAGACCAAGGTAAATTTAAACACTTTACTTATATATATATATATATAAAGGCAAGGCGAAGGGGAATATGTAGATGAAGAAAATAAATATAAATAAAAATAAACATAAAAGTAAAGAAAGAAAGGATGATGAGGATATCGATAAAACTAAAGATGAAGATAGGGGAAGAAAGATTATAATAAAGGTAATTAAAGAGGAAAGGATATAGAGAGAGATACAGAGACTCAATCTGGGAAATATTCTGGGATTTTAGAATTCTCGGGATTATCGGGACTTATCGATAAAATAGTCGATATTTTTATCAGTTCTGTTATCGATATTTTTGTAGATTTTTGTATCGAAATTTTTATCGGTATTGTTATCAATTTTACTATCGATATTTTCTGAACTTATCGATATAATAATCGATATTTTTATCGANGCTCAATCTGGGAAATATTCTGGCATTTTAGAATTCTCGGGATTATCGGGACTTATCGATAAAATAGTCGATATTTTTATCAGTTCTGTTATCGATANATATTCTGGGATTTTAGAATTCTCGGGATTATCGGGACTTATCGATAAAATAGTCGATATTTTTATCAGTTCTGTTATCGATATTTTTGTAGATTTTTGTATCGAAATTTTTATCGGTATTGTTATCAATTTTACTATCGATATTTTCTGAACTTATCGATATAATAATCGATATTTTTATCGATTTGTTATCGATTTTGTAATAGATATTTTTAGCTATTTTGTTAGTGATATATTTTATCGATTTTGTTGTAGATATTTACCGATTTTGTTATCGATATTTATCGATTTTGTTATCGATATTTACCAATTTTGTTATCGATAACTATCGAGTTTGTTATCGATATTTATCGATTTTATTATCGATTACTATCGGCTTTTTTAATCGATATTTATCAACTTGGTTATCGATATTTTTCGGTTTTGTTATCGATATTCATCGATTTTGTTATCGATATTTATTGATTTTGTTATCGATGTTTATCGATTTTGTTATGGATATTTTTATCGAATTTGTTATGGATGTCTTTATCGAGTTTCTAATAGATTTTGCTATCGATCGATAGATATGTATGTAACGAAAGTTTCACTTCTACAGTGTGGCCCAGGCGCACTTACTTTTTTATTATTGTACGTAAACCACTAAAAAATTAAAAAATATATTCGTGGTCCGCCTTTTACTCTTATTTAAACGGTATATAACTTTTTTTGTGCGAACTTATAGTATAGGTGCTATAAGGGGTCAAAAGGGTTCAGATCGCGAAAAATTAAAAGTCTTATATTTCAAAAAAATTTTAAAAATTTGTATCGTTGCAAAAGTGATTAAACCCCCTTTCTTCCGATATGCATATGTATTTTTATACCTCCTATATAAACATTTGAGAAAAAACACCTAAAAGGAAAATACACCAATTTTATTTATAAAAAAATATTTTAAACAAAAAACATTCAAAAAACAACAAACTTAACAGTTATTATAAAAACCTTATAGAAAATTGAAGAATGATAGACTGCAATATAGCAAGAGGTTCAGTTAGGCAGAATAAAACATAGCCAAAGATCATATAAAATTAGGATGTTTACGGCTCCCTTATATTCTATGTTCTTTGAGATAACGGAATTGCTGCCAAGTTTCTCCGGAAAATGGGTTTTGTGCCTGAGTACAGGGAGACTCTTATTAAATTAAGAAAGAAAACACTGAAAATCGGGATTTAATTGGTACAAATCTGAAAATCGGGACATTTCCACGTGTTCGAGAATTTTTTTTTCCCGCTTTTTTCTTTGGATCTGTCAAAGTTTGCATTTTTTCGTGATTCTGACTAATCATGTACTCCTTCAAATCGTTATATCTCGGGTTCTGCCCATCGTAGAGACTTAACCTTAACGGCGTTTCAAAGCTAAAGAAACGGGCTTAATATTTCTATATATAAGATGATCCTTAAGCTAACTTAGCTGTTAACAGTTGAACTTTTTCAAGTTGATATGCATAGTGAAGACCAGTAAATTAAGGATTTAAAATTATACCATCGTAATCCTTGTTTAATTCTTTATAAAAAGCGTGGTTCAAAAAATGGGGGTTTATCAAGAACTATTTTTAAAATATTTTTCTTTATGACGAGATGGTTTATTTTGTGAGAATCGACAATTTTTTGTAATTTGTTTTCCAGAACTTATGTTGAGATATATTTAGTAAGGTGTTAAACATCGAGTTTTTGCAAAAAGTAAAATTTTATTGCGGATTCCGATAGAATACCTATCCAGGTATAATATTTGTACGACAAGATTTTTCTTGGTTAAGCCCCTTTAGCTTTAAAATTACGTTAAGATGAAGTCTCTGCGATCAGCAGAACCCGAGATATAACGATTTGAAGAAGTATATGATTAGTCAGAGAATCACGAAAAATGCAAACTTTGACAGATCATATCTCCGAAGAAAAAAAAAGAAGAAAGAAACTCCTCGAACACGTGTTAGCTTATTTTATGTATAAAACCCACAAAAACCGACTTAAAAAAAATGGCTCATATGTACATAAATAAATACCAAGTAATCAAATCAATTGCTCTTGTTTAGCAGGGCCGAAAATATGTTTGGCTAAATTTATTTCAATAATAGCCGTGTTTTATTTGTCCAGAAATTTAAGCTATTAGCTTATTTTGTATGGAGGACTTACCCAACATAATTATATTGGCTTATGAAAAGCTATCTTGGCTTATATATTGAACAAGAGGCATTGCCATTCAGCATCAGAAATTTTCTCCTTCAGCCAATCAGAAAGAGGCAAAAACTTACTTTGACACTATTTGCAGTCAAACAACTGTCAAAATTAGGCTAACATAGGAAATAAGCTAATTTCGTTTTATTTGACCAAGATTTAGCTATTTGCTTGTGATGGTTGAATAAAACATGCCTGTTGTTGCTATTAACGGAGATAGAATGTGACCATGATAATTTTTCTTCCAGTTATTTCGACTTCACTAACTGCATGCATACAAACATATTCATAGTTACATACCCAGCAAAATATCGGTAATCGCGCTTAGTGGTAAGGTGTTCTAGAACCCATTGCCTTATGATGTCTTCTAGTTTTTTCGCTTCTTTTAGGCATTGCCGGTAATGCAAAGTAGAATGTCCTAGCATATTTTTTTAATTTAATTTCTTTGTTTCGTTACGGGGAATGCAAATGTAGAATGCTTCATCACATAGTTATTTTTCTACCTTTACCTTCTGTGGAAATTTCCATTGCATAAAAATCATGCTTTGCTTTGTTTGATTTACAGCGAATCTGAAGTCAGTCAATGAATACACAGGGCAAGAGCACGGTTGCCAACCAACCCTTTTCGGCGGGACTGTTCCAGATTTAAGAGCTATGTCCCGGTCCCGGTGCAATACCTTCCGGGACGCAAAATGTCCCGGTTTTGGCAAGATAAAAATTTAAACATCTCTTTGTAAACAATTGAGAACTCTTCAAATATTTACATTTTACATATTCTATTTACTAATCGATCTATATGCCGTATAGTAAAGCAAAATTTGTATTGTGTCCCGGTTAAAATGGGTAAAATATAAAGTATGTTCGACCATGTTTTTTTGGTTGGAAGCAACTACCTGCAAAGAAATTCCTAAAAATACTAAACTGCCAACTTGTATGGAAGTTTATTGTTTTTTCTTAAGTTTTGCAGAAAGTTAAGATATTTTTACAAAAACAAATCGCGGAAAATTTTTAGTAAAAAATGTTGCATACATTGTGAAAAATTCCCTGTGCCAATAATTTAAAGCGGCAATGTACGTACATACATACATATATAGCAATAGTATATTTATATTTAAAAAATAAAAGATAAAAATACCCAAAAAACACCCAGTTTCAAAATGCCCTTAAATCGTACCCCTCCCAAAGGGGGAGGGCAGGAATCGTCTCAGCCACAACAACAACAGCATAGGCAACAAAGGTCACAACAGCAACAAGAATCCCAACTTCCTCTGCAGCCCGAAACCCGCAAAAATCACAGGCACAACAGGAAAAGCAACTGCAACAACCGGAAAAGAAAGAACAGAAACAGCAACAACAACTGACTATCTCAAGACAGTCACCAAATTTGTGGAGCTCACAATGCCCCACCTCGGCCAATAGTAAAAATCCAAATATCCAGGATCAAATTGAGCTACTTCAAAAGCAATTACAATTACTGTACCAACAGCAAGCCTCAAATGATAAACCTACCCCAGGTAAGGAATGGACCACAGTAGATCCCAAAAAAAGGCCCCGAGAAAGCCCAGGTAAGCCATCAAATACCAAAAAACAAGCAAAAGAAAATAGATTTTCATCTCTTGAAATAGAAGACGATGAAGACCCAAAGCCCAAAGAAAATAATTCCAAGCCCCCACCAATCTTCGTTGATAAAGTAATCAACATAACCCCCCTAATGAAGCTCCGAAATTGCTCCAAGTCTGTACGACTTAAAGTCATAAGCAATGAGCAAGTTAAAATACAAGCAAAAACTCCCGAGGCCTACAAAACAATTGTTCAGCAACTAGAGCAAAAAACACTGAGTTTTATACATACAAGCCAAAACAAGAAAGAAATTTCAAAGTCATACTCAGAAATATGCACTCGTCTATTGGCACCGAAGAAATCGCTGAAGCCCTACAAAATCTCGGCCATATCCCTATTAACATTTACAATATGAAACACAGAAACACGAAAAAACCGCTACCAATGTTCATCGTAGAGCTAAAAGCAAACCCTAATAACAAGGAAATATACGATATCAAATATCTCTTCAACACAAAAATTGTATTTGAAACCCCACGACCAAAACGCGAAATCCCGCAATGCGCTAACTGTCAACAGTATGGACACACAAAAGCATGCTGCCGTAACAGACCGGTATGTATTAAATGCGCTGGCCCCCACTTGTCTGCAGATTGCTCGCGCAAGACAAATTCGAACGATGTTAAATGTGCTTTGTGTGAAGGAAATCACCCAGCAAACCATAAAGGCTGCATGGTGTACAAAAATCTGCAGAAACTTAAATACCCACCATTAAGAAGAATGGAGGACAACAATCCCAAAAGTACCAGCCAGCAGCAATCAGCTCCACTTTCACCCAATCGTGTCTCGCAACCGTCCCGAAATTTACTTTCTTACTCCCAAATGTTGAAAAGCACACAAGATCCGAGTCCTAGTAACTCAATCCCTCAATCAAAAGAAAACGCCTCTGATGCCTCAAGCGAAATGCGAGAAATGATAATGCTTCTCAAGCAAGTTATGCAACAAATCACAACTATGATGAATCTTCTCGTCACCCTTACGATGAAGTCCGGCATCCCTACAATCCCATGAATATTCTCCTGTGGAATGCTAATGGCCTATCAAAACACGTACTCGAGGTTAAAACGCTACTCAAGTCTAATAATATAGATATTCTCCTAATATCCGAAACCCATTTCACCGAAAAGAGCTATTTTCAAATACCGAATTACAAACTCTATCACACAATGCATCCCGATAAAGAAGCACATGCTGGCTCAGCTATATTAATAAAAAACAATATTAACTCATACTGCACAGAAGCTATCCAAGCTACTAATATAGTTGTCGAGGACTTGAAAGGCCAAATAACAATCTCAGCAGTATATAGCCCACCCAAGCATGCGATCAAGTCAGAAGATTTTGTTAAATTCTTCAAAACGCTAGGAAGCAGGTTTTTAGCTGGAGGAGACTACAACGCAAAACACCCACAATGGGGATCTCGCCTCATCACTCCTAAAGGCCGACAACTCTTTGCGGCTATAGCAAGATTAAATCTTCACTCAGCCTCCTCAGGCTCACGAACGTATTGGCCAACCGATACCAAAAAAATTCCAGACTTAATAGACTTTTGCGTGTTTGAAGGTATTGCAGATAATGAAATAATTTGTAATCCCTGTTTCGATTTATCCTCTGACCATTCTCCCGCAATGGTCACTCTAAGCAATAATCTTGTTAACTCAAACTCTCAATGTTCCCTTCACAACAACAGAACTGACTGGAATCTNTGTCTCGCAACCGTCCCGAAATTTACTTTCTTACTCCCAAATGTTGAAAAGCACACAAGATCCGAGTCCTAGTAACTCAATCCCTCAATCAAAAGAAAACGCCTCTGATGCCTCAAGCGAAATGCGAGAAATGATAATGCTTCTCAAGCAAGTTATGCAACAAATCACAACTATGATGAATCTTCTCGTCACCCTTACGATGAAGTCCGGCATCCCTACAATCCCATGAATATTCTCCTGTGGAATGCTAATGGCCTATCAAAACACGTACTCGAGGTTAAAACGCTACTCAAGTCTAATAATATAGATATTCTCCTAATATCCGAAACCCATTTCACCGAAAAGAGCTATTTTCAAATACCGAATTACAAACTCTATCACACAATGCATCCCGATAAAGAAGCACATGCTGGCTCAGCTATATTAATAAAAAACAATATTAACTCATACTGCACAGAAGCTATCCAAGCTACTAATATAGTTGTCGAGGACTTGAAAGGCCAAATAACAATCTCAGCAGTATATAGCCCACCCAAGCATGCGATCAAGTCAGAAGATTTTGTTAAATTCTTCAAAACGCTAGGAAGCAGGTTTTTAGCTGGAGGAGACTACAACGCAAAACACCCACAATGGGGATCTCGCCTCATCACTCCTAAAGGCCGACAACTCTTTGCGGCTATACCAAGATTAAATCTTCACTCAGCCTCCTCAGGCTCACGAACGTATTGGCCAACCGATACCAAAAAAATTCCAGACTTAATAGACTTTTGCGTGTTTGAAGGTATTGCAGATAATGAAATAATTTGTAATCCCTGTTTCGATTTATCCTCTGACCATTCTCCCGCAATGGTCACTCTAAGCAATAATCTTGTTAACTCAAACTCTCAATGTTCCCTTCACAACAACAGAACTGACTGGAATCTCTTCCAAAGCCTAACATCTTCAAAATTAAATTT
This sequence comes from Rhagoletis zephyria, assembly GCF_001687245.7. Lineage (NCBI taxonomy): Eukaryota > Metazoa > Arthropoda > Insecta > Diptera > Tephritidae > Rhagoletis > Rhagoletis zephyria. Next base: position 41,852 of record NW_016157583.1, on the reverse strand, counting down.
GAACCACTCGCTGAAATCTAGCGAAGATATCATTGCAGCTGTTGAACACTTCAATAGAGCTTAAAGAAATCTTGCAAAAATAACGTAATTCCCAACTTCATCATTACCTCAGTAACTTAGATGCAGCAGCTGCCAGCGATTATTCCCTCTGGAAAGCAGGAAAAAAATTAAAGAGGCCAACTCTGGCACAACCCGCCATCAGAATGGAAAACAACCAATGGGCTAAAAGTGATATCGAAAAAGCAAGCACATTTGCACGTCACCTAAAAAATGTGTTTGCTCCGCATGAAATTGAACCCTCTCCCTATACTGCACAAAAAGTAAGACAGACTCTCGAACAACCCTACCAAATGGACCCACCCATAAAAAAATTCTCAAAAGCTGAGGTTAAGGAAGCGATCAAAAACTCAAAGCTTAGAAGGCTTCCGGTTACGATCTTATCACTGGAGAAATATTAAAACAGCTCCCGGAAGAAGGAATCACTTTCCTGACTTATATTTATAACGCAATTCTCTCATCTGGTTTCGTTCCACCTCAATGGAAAGTTTCCCAGGTAAAAATAATTCCTAAACCAGGAAAAAGTGCAGACAGAGTTGAGTCATATCGCCCAATCAGTTTACTACCCATCGCCTCTAAAATTCTGGAGACTATTTTTCTCAAAAGATTGATGCCAGTAATAGAACAAAGAAAGATTATCCCAAATCACCAATTCGGTTTTAGGAAAAAACACAGCACAATCGAACAAGTTCACAGGCTTGTATACTGCATTCACACTGCATTCGAACACAAAAAGTATTGTACAGCTGCATTCCTCGATATATCTCAAGCTTTCGATCGAGTATGGCATGATGGCTTACTTTACAAAATAAAGAGTACCCTCCCGATAAACTATCATATCTTTTGGAGTCCTATCTCAAAAATCGCTTTTTCTTTGTTAAGCAAGGCGAGGAGCAGTCTGAACTCTACGAAAATTCAGCTGGTGCACCTCAAGGCAGTGTGATGGGTCCCATCCTTTACCTGTTATATACATATGATTTACCAGCATCCGAAGGAGCAATTGTTGGTACATTTGCAGATGATACTGCAATTCTCGCAATGGACACTCTTCCAAAACTCGCCTCGGTTAAACTCCAAAATGGCCTCAACAAAATAACACAATGGCTGAAAGATTGGCGAATTAAGCCAAATGAAACAAAGTCTGTCCAGGTTACATTCTCCCTTAAACGTAAAACCTGCCCGCCCGTAAAACTCAATAACGTGGATATTCCACAGCGTGATGCGACAAAATACTTAGGCATGCACCTCGACATTAAGCTTACGTGGAAAACTCATATTTTCACTAAACGCAAAGCACTGGGAATGAAGCTCAGACATTTATATTGGTTACTGAACCCGAAGTCTCAAGTCTCACTCGAGAGTAAGCTCTTTCTCTATTCATGTGCCTTAAAACCAGTATGGACATTAGAGTGGTTCAAAAAAATAAAGTCGGAGTTTTAATGCCGGCACACCCTAGGATTGATCTATATCGAAAAAATATACCCCTATTTTTTATTTTGAAATCGAAAAATATTTAGGGAGTGCTCAAAGCGCTCAAAGTTTTCCATGTATTTTATATGGAGAAAAAAACATCTTTTCGTAGAAATAGTGTAGAATTCTTGAAAATCAATATTTTTCGATCGGAAAACTTTACTAATTTTCAGGAGATTCCCAGTAATAATAATCAATTGTTTCTTTAACATGGTAACTATATTTTATAGGTCCTCCAAAGCCTTGCAATGGGGGACAAATAAAAAATCTTTAATCATAAAAAAATGGTTAAATAAACAATTGGATATTAATACTGGAAGCCTCCTGAAGAGAACCAATATTAAAACCAAAGTTCAAAAATTTAGACTTTATTGTGGACTTCGCCAGAATATCTATACGGCGGTTGTGAAACAGATATTGTTAACGCAGTGATATTCTGCCGAAATCTGCGTTTTGTCAATTTTAGTCCTGAAATTGCCACGCTCATTTCTAGGGGTCTGTCGCCTTAAAGAAAAATAATGCCATACAAATATTATATCTGGATAGGTATTCTATCGGAATCCACAATAAAATTTTACTTTTTGCAAAAACCCGATGTTTCACAACTTTCCAAATATACCTTAACATAAGTTTTCGAAAAAAAATTACAAATAATTGTTGATTCTCACAAAATAAACCATCTCGTCATAACAAAAAAAAAAATATTTTAAAAATAGTTCTTGAAAAACCCCCATTTTTTTGAACCACTTTTTTTATAGAGAATTAAACAAGGGCTACGATGGTATAACTCTAAATCCCTATTTTACTGGTCTTCACTATGCAAATCAATTTTAAAAAAGTTCAGCTGTTAATAGCTAAGTTAGCTTTAGGACAATCTTGACCACCTTTTATATAGAAATGTTAAATCCGTTTCCTAGCTTTAAAATGACGTTAAGATGAAGTCTCTACGATCAGCAGGACCCGAGATATAACGATTGCAAGAAGTACATGATAAGTATAAAGTCTACATCAGCTCCAGATTTTGCGAAAAACGGGGTCAAAGTGTAAAAAATAGTTTTTTTTCTTAGGCTTTAAATAAAGCTACAGCTCTCTGCTACTATCCCTGAAAATACCACCGCTGCCCCTTGACCTGATGGTCACTAATAGTCATTTATACAACAATATAAAAATACTGGAATACTATGCTATTGAAAAAAATAAATGTTGCCAAAATCAGTTTTTGCTGTTAAATAAATAACTATAAGTGACCTTAGGGTTAAGGTTTAGGGATGGTATTTTTGACGATTCTAGTCGAAAGTTCAAGCCTTATTTTGAGCCTAAGTATAAGGTTCTATCACCTTTTGTTTAATTGCGGTGGGTTTTGCTGTTTAATAAATGACTATAAGTGACCACAAAAAAGTCTATCAAAAACAGCATATATCCCTTGTGATATGAATTAAAATATATATGTACATTTATGTATAAAACATGATTCATAAAAATTTTAATTGCAAATGAATTCGAAGAGAATCAAATGTCAGAGTTAATTTTAATCTTTTAAGACAATGTATTTTCTGTTTTCAGTTTATATAAGTGCATATCTAGGCATTATGTCCAAGCATTCTGCATTCGCTTCTTTGTAAGGCGTTGTCAATTCGTTCATCTTCAATCCGTAATGTAAAGTGTCCTCCCTTCGTTTGAAAGTAATGCTGCCGGTCATATATGTAATCCTCCTATATTGGCAGTAAGAGCTAGTACCTTCCGAAAACACTACAGTACAGATATATCTATAAACACGTACGAAAGAAAAAGAACACATACGTTTATAAATAAACATGTACACAACACATATACAAAAACGGCACTCAAGTACACAATACATTGACAAAAACAGTACTAGACTGTCTCGCTCTGATTTCGGAATGCTTACACATTGAGAAGTTAGCTTACTGCCAATATAGAAGTATTACATATATGCTGCCGGTACGGTCTTACGGCCAATGACATGCCCATGTTAAAGTAATGCCTTCTTGAAGCGAAAGAGTAAGCGATTCCGGTCGCCTAGTTCGATTCCATTTTAATTTTTGTGGTAATCCTGTTGTTGTGCTGGGTATGCACAAACTTACATATGTAAATGTATCTACATATGTATACCCTGCAGTACGGGGGAGCGACTACAGAACTTATAAATCGGTAGCTACCCATTAAACTCCGTCGATTACCGATCGACTACTTGCCGTGTATTTATTTCAGCGGGTATTTACAAGGCAATGCCCTAGGCGGTAGTCACCATCGGCTCTCTCTGCACTACCACAAGTTACTAAAGTAGCGTGATTTATGGACGCCCGATTTCGTAGTTTTTCGCAATTCTGCTTCCGACTGGTTCGACTCTACATTACCATGCACAATACCAAGGATTAATAGAGCAAGAACTTATTCAGGAGTCGGTGCAGCAGCGGTCCAAAAGTAGCGATTGACTGCAGCGGTACTGGAGCGTAGTTTCTCACAACAGTTTTCTAACATTTATACCAGATCCATAAATATACATACATACTTAAGTATATGGTGTGCGCAAAAACACATATGCATATGTATGTATGTAAAAACATTACTACATTGCTTGGCAAACACCTATCCTAAATTTTAACAACCTTCTTAAAATGCTAATAGTTGGATAAAGAAATGTCAGAATGTTTGTATAATAAGCCACTTCGCAGTTTACTTCTTGCCCATTTAATTGACAATTGAGGCCGGCAATAGCAGATTTCCGTAACGAAGAGTGCAATTACCAATTCGCTACAAACAATATAAAAGTCTTTTATGTTTATGAGAAAAGTTTATCTTCTTAAATTTGCCCAAAAACAGAGCAATAACATGTCAGCATCAAAGTCTCGTACAATTGTTGGCAGCTACATACATATGCATGTATGCATGCACAATATTAGGATTATTCTCGACGTTTTTCAAAGCTAGGCCTTTGTTAGACTTAGAGAATACCCCTATTATATTTGGATCGTTAGCAATCATCATACATATGTTCATGTACATATGTACGTTAGGGTGCCCATCGAAAAATAATTTTTTGAAATTTCAAGACCCTACCCCCTAATTTCCTTCCTTTTTATGAGAAATATTATTGCCTATTTTTATAGATTTTTCAAAAATCATTTAGAGGTCGCGACTTGTCATTTTAGGTCAGAAAGTACAGTTTTGTAGATTTATCAGTTTTTGAAAATATTTTTCTTATTTTTTAAGTTTTGACCATCACTGTCAGAGTTCAAAATGTGTAGTACATACTATCTACTGGTATTCTGGTATCCTGTATATTAGTACATAGAACATCCNTAAGATTTATCAGTTTTTGAAAATATTTTTCTTATTTTTTAAGTTTTGACCATCACTGTCAGAGTTCAAAATGTGTAGTACCTACTATCTACTGGTATTCTGGTATCCTGTATATTAGTACATAGAACATCCAAAGGTTGATCAAATCAACCCAATGATTCAAAACTGATAAATTTGCACATTCATGCTTCTGGCATGAGGGTGACGATATACAATCCCTCTTTAGCCAAAACTGGCTTTTAAATTTTTTTTGGTAAATGGGGATGGCACCGCCCACTTATATCATATGTATATGTGCATCTCAAAATTTCTTCACCGATCTCGACCAAATTTGGTATACATATTGCGCTTAGGCTCCTTAAGCGCCCTATTAAAAAGTTTTGAAATCGGACAAAAACCACGGACTCCACCAACGTAACGGTANTTTCTTCACCGATCTCGACCAAATTTGGTATACATATTGCGCTTAGGCTCCTTAAGCGCCCTATTGAAAAGTTTTGAAATCGGACAAAAACCACGGACTCCACCAACGTAACGGTAATTTGAAAAAACCCAAAGCTAGCTATATTTTAGGTGGTTTTGTCTGATTTCAAAAATATTCAAGACGGTGCTTAAGAAGGCTAGTCACAATGTGTATACCAAATTTGGTCGGGATCTGCCTAGTAGTTTTTGAGCCACCCCATTTTCCTAAAATTTCTTGTAAAACCACTCTCTCTGCACTCCAAACAGCGATTGTATACATAAATTTTGAATAAATATTGATGAATTACTTAGCCACACTGCTCAAAAAATCTGAAATTCCGGTACATACACAATATAAATTTTAGGCTGTATTTAAGAAAAGTTCCCTAACTTCGACAGTTTTTATGTGATTGCAATACAAGTATCATTTTTTTTGAAAATAGATTTAATTTTAAATTATGGTACATGGTTTCAAATTGTGGAAATAAGTGATGGTCAAAACTAAAAAAAAAAGAAATTTTGTTTTTTAATTTGCCCGATGAAAAATCCCGACATCCCAAGTCTAACAATATGCTAAATCAAAGAGTATACATTTAATTTTTTAAATTTTTCATTCAATAATATCTTAAATACAGTATAAAATGACATACTTATTTAAATTGCCAATCAAAATTTCAAATTGTGGAATAATTTAAAAAACTTGTTAAAAACTTGAATTCAAAATATTTAATAAGTTAAATGAATTATATATTACAATATGGGTATCGATCGAGATGATATTTATTTATTTGTTTAGTATTTGATTGAAGAACGCCCTATCTCAGAATTTGATTGAAGAACGCGCAAACTCAAAATTTGGTTCAAAAACGGCCTATCTCAGCTGCCGATTCAAAAACGCCCCATCTCAGCACATTTTCAATACATTTTCATTTGAGATAGGGTGTTCTTCTACCAAATTCTGCGATACGGTGTTTCTTAATAAAGTTCTGAAATAGCACATTCTTGGAAAGTTTTCTAAGATAGAGAGTTTTCGAACTGGCTGCCGCGATAGGTCGATCTTCACCTCAGATGTCGATTTACTTTTTAGCAATGCTTTTGAACTTTTTACCACGATGTGTTTGTTAGGAAAAATGGAAAAAAAAGATAAAAGTCTAAGCGGTACAAGTTATAGCTGCTATTTCGGAGATCACCACATCTCCTCATCAGATTTCGTTTTCTAGACTTCCGTAGGAATCGAACCCGCAAAGCCGGCAGCGCTAACCACTGATCTAGTATGCACACCCCGTAAACTCTTTTTGCTAAGCCATTTCCTTATTCAACCTGCTACTATCAAGTGCAACTGATATAGCCAGACAACACTGACGTTATGATAGCAAAATGACATTGAGGACTACCACCAGCTCCGTCAAAATAGGGAAGGACCTCTCCGAGCAGTTTATTACCCAACGAGGTTTCAGACAAGGTGAATTCCTTTCGTGTGATTTCATTGATCAGATGTTGGAGAAGAACCGGGGAACTGCACAGCTCAGGAACAAAACTTTGAAAGAGCGTACAATTGCTGGCGTATGCCGACGACATCGATATTATCGGTAAAAACAAGGGCTACGTCTGTTCTGCCTTGTCGGGATGGGATAGAGAAGCAAAGCGAATGCGTCAGGTGGTGAACGAGGACAAACCGAAGTATATCCTGTCATCACACAAACAGTCTTGGCACCCCCGTCATTGTTGACAGTTACAAGTTTGAAAAAGTAGACGACTTCGTTTATTTGGGAACCAGCATTAACACCAATAATAATGTTAGCCTTGAAATCCAACGGAGAATCACTCTTGCCAACAAGTGCTACTTTGGGCTGAGTAGGCAATGGAGAAGCAAAGTCCCCTCTCGTCGTACAAAGATCACACTCTATAAATCATTCATCATGCCTGTGCTGGTGTATAGCGCGGAGGCATGGACAATGAAAGCATCTGATGAGGCGGCTCTTGGAGTGCGAAAGATTTACGGACCTTTACGCGTTGGCGATGGCGAATATCGCAGACGATTTTACGATGAACTGTATGAGCTTTACAACGATGTAGACATAGTGCGAATCAAAATTCAGCGGCTCCGGTGGCTTGGCCATGTCGTTCGAATGGACAGAAACGCTCCTGCTCTGAAAGTATTTAACGCGGGCCGCGCTGCTGGTAACAGAGGAAGAGGAAGGCCTCCTCTGCGTTCCAAAGGCCAGGTGGAGAAGGACTTGGCTTCACTTGGCATTTCCAAATGGCGTCAGTTAGCACAGAAGAGCAATGACAGGCGTGCTGTTTTGGACTCGGCCAAAATCGCTTAGGCGGTTACAGCGCCAATAAAGAAATAGAGGAAGAAAGGTATGAAATTTTAAGGTAAAGTAAGTGCTTAGTTTTTATGCATACGGCCCATTGTCTTGATATTCATATTCTTATTTTATTTAACAAACTTAAAGCTATTTATACAAAATTTGTTTGCAAAGCCACTTCCATAGCTCCACCTCTTATTCAGGGCTTTATGACTTAGATTTTCAAATTTGTAAAGCAACCAATCAAAAACGTCATACTGCGTCATACATGCGTCATACATGGTAAAAGCTGCGTTCTACCACTCCGTAGGACCTAGGTTCGATCCCTGGACCGAGAAACATCTAAATTAGAAACATTTTTTTTTCTAACAGCGGTCGTCGCTCGGCAGGCAATGATAAACCACCGTGTGTATTTCTATCATGAAAATGCTTCTTATAAAATATATTTGCCGAGTACGCTCGCCACAAATTGAAGGAGAAGCTCGGCCAAGCACTTAGAAAGTGTCGTCGCTAAAACATTATCATTACTAGGACTTTCATTCAGATATTCTAATCTGCATATAGGCATATTTACTGATTGACTAGCGAAGAATACTGAAATTATTAATTATCTTTTTTCCATAAGCCTTTAGTTCTTTCGAATTTGCTTTCCAGTAATTGACATAATGTATCTACATATACATATCTTCCTGTCAAAATTAGAATTTATTTATAACATGTAAAGGAACTGGAACATTTGATGGTATATTTGTATGTATGTATGTACATAGGTACCCTGCAAAAAATGGGACTAATCCGGGATGACTCCGGGAGCAATCGCAAAGGAGCATGCGACTAATACCACTTTTGATCTCTTTATATGGAATCAACTGATCGCTTTTGTTCGGGCATGTCCTATGAAGAGACTAATTGTTCACCTTTATACCCGAACGGGTATAAAAAGCGACTAGTCACTTTAAAAAAATAAAAATTTGCGCCAGCTGAGATTCGAACCGGGGTGCTCAGTTTTGTTAGGCGAATACTCTCTCTGTGTGCCAACGCCGCACATGAAATTTCATTGACTAAGAGCGTACATATCATTAAATCGTTAATAGTACCCGTTAGAGATGAGTTGGGGACTAATTGATCTCCAATTATACCCATAAGGGATGAGTCGAGACTAATTGACCTCCATTAGTACCCGTATGAGACTACTTGCGACTAATTAATGCCCAATTGTACCCGATTGAGAGTAGTCTCGGAATACTCTCTTTAGAGATTAGTCGCACAATTTTTTGCAGGGTATGTACAGTATTTCCCGGATATAAGCCCTATCGAAAATGCATGAGATTCGGTGCTTATAAACGGGAAGTGCTTATATCAAAATCCCGCTTATAAGCACTGATTGTACTTATATTGAAATCCTGAGCCAAACGAACGACTATTAAATAACATTTAAACCCGAAGCAAATGGAAATTAAATTAATTTAAAATAAACACAGATATCGCTAATTAAAGGTGAAAAGGTGCCAAGTCCACTTTTTTTCAAAGTTTAGTTTTAGATGCAGAATGACAGATAATGCGAAACTACATCGATCTTCCGTCTCTCCTGAATAATTTCAAAAAATGAACTTGGCACCTTATCAGCTTTAGGTAACGTTATGTATGTGTAAAGAAATTCTAGTGCACAGAGATCCATAAACATACTATTCTGAGTGTTGGTTCATTCATTGGGTACTTACATATGTGTTCATACTATGTACGAATTTGTTAGTTAGTTTTAAGAAAGTTTGTTGTGCTTAAAATAATTTAAAATGAATATTTCATACTCAGTGCTTATAAGCGCGGGAATGATTATATCGTAATTTTTTGTGTACATTTAAATAGGGGAAATTTCTTACAGTTTTTCTAGTGCTCTGGTTAATGCTTATAACTGGAGTGCTTATTAGCAAGAAATACTGTATACAATGTGCTAGATGTAACTCGTTTTCAGGGTAAATTATTACCAAAATTGGAAGAAAAAATTTGAGTTGGTAAAAAGGTAATTGTTTTTTTACTTTTGGTAGATTTTTATTAAAGTATTTTATTTGAAAAACAAATAAAACTTCTCGTTTCCGCTTTATTTTTCGAAGTTATCCTTATTTTATAAAATTCTTGTATGTATATCGATAAAGGTAAATATATCTTACTCCATTAAAAACTAATTTTACTGGAATCCTGAGGAGCTAAATATTTAAAACATTGTTTAAATAAAAAGAAAAATTGGCCACTATGATTTTACGCAAAAAAGATTTAAAGAAATCAACGCCAGCTCCTATGAAAGGCAATTTTTGAATAAAAAACCAGCAAAAGACTGGCGGTAAACAAAATTAATAAAAAATCAACGGGAATTTTTAGCCACACGTTTTTGGTTATACTAAAGTTCCATAGGCTATAAAACTGAAACCAAAAAAATGGTCTGAAAATTCGAAGTAAAAAGTTCGAAATTTAGACGAAATTTTTGTAAATTCATCTAAATGTTGTATGTGTACATGTAGCTTTAATGCTTGATTTTTATGAGTTAAAATAAAGCGCAAACAATATTCTTATACAAAAAAAGAAAAGAGCAAAAAATGTTTAGTTCAAAAACATTGTGAAGTTTAAAAAAATATCCAAGTGGTTTTTGAGTCACATATTTCGTCACCTGAAATGCAAAAAAACGTAACAAACATCATTGGTGAAATGCAAAAAGTCATAACTAATAAAAAATTCTAAATTCAATTTTTGATTTATATGATGGATTTCATCGAATTTCAACTCCCCACATCATTTTATGAAAAAAATTAAAACATTACTCACGACTTTTTCCATTTTATTTACGATGTTGTTACGTATTTTTGCATTTCAGGTGACGATTTGTATATACTAACTCCAGTTGAAGTTTTTGCAATTGATGAAGTTTCGTTGTTACCTTTAATTTCATCACTTTCGCATTTGGTAAAAGGAATGCCAAAAGATGCCATTAATATGATCTCAAATACCATATCATTAGTTAAATAAAAATATCCTTATTGAGAGCTTTTAAGCTCTATTAAAATAACTAAAAAGAGAGAACTCAAATATAGTTTGAATTAAAATGACTAAAAAAAGTTATTGGTAGATATTTTCAGGTTTGGATGTTAGTATATAAGTGGATGGTAAGTATTTTTTTCGACAGTGGCAACCCTGCTCGTATTGTTATGATTTTAAATTCGATGCCATAGTGCCATAGAATTAATAATTTGACACAATTTAGCCGGGTTGCCGAACGTAAGACTCATTAAAAAGTTCGTTACAAGATCAGTTAAATTACTCAGGCGATAAGAGTCATTAATGGTGACTTACTGTTCCGCTGAGTGAGTCGTAACGGCCACATTTCAGAACTTCTGGCGTTGCGCTGCTGGCTCTTTAACGCCGCTACTTATTTCCCAGAGCGTCTTAAAGACGTTGCTTTTGGTGGTGGTTATGATAAGGAAACATTACTATAAAGCATTGTTCATTAGGTGGTGGTGGATATGTATTGTTGACTTATGTATGTCCCGATGTAAGAACTTGTATGAGTATGTCGTTCTAACTGCCAATTTACAAAATAAAAAACATATGGCATGTGCCTATATAAATTTTTCCTTGAATTACACGATATTTAGAAGCAAGCGGTGGAAGTGCGCCTACACAAGTAGTGCCTACACATCCATACGTACCTGAAAATGAGGGCGTTTGAATAACACAACCACTGGGTATTTTTGAAAAAAAGTGGATTTAAAGACTTTTAAGTGATTTTTTTATACCCGAGCGCACTTATGAACAAGGGTATTATAACTTTGTTCACGTAACTGTTGTTTGTAACAGCCAAAACCAAACGAGATTGCAAGAATGATAGAATACAAGATTGCGCCGTCCTGGCCGTTGACATTTGTGTACCACAAGTAAACAAAGAATAAGCGAAAAGGAGAACGAGTTGAAACTGCCAAAACAGTTTACTTTACAGCGAAAAACGTTTCTTAAGTTTGCTAAATGCGAAAATATTGCAGTTTTCATCTAATTTCTTAGAGAATAGGTGACGTTTTAGTTCACTCCATTGCTTTGCAATTAAGGCTGATGCAGAAAACTGCGGCAGCATCTCACCGGGATTGATTAGTTAACTTGCTAATGGAGGCTGCTTGGAGCAGAAGCAAAATCATTCTGAGGAAATGCTGTTAAAATAATAATATAGAAACATTTCGGGAACGGCTTGCCGTGCCCTATGTACACAAAATGCAATGAATCGTCCCAGCGCTACACTTACATCTACGCTTCTTGCATCTTGTCGACTGTCGCAATTTAACACACAGCATTTCATTGTATTAGTTTTTACGCAGTCTTCAACTCAAAAATCACTCACAAATTGCAAATTAACACAATTTAAACTGATTTTTNGAATTGCTCTGGGGAACCTGTTGTGTGAGTTGCTGGCTTTTTGGCTAGACTTTGAGGAGGGTTTATACACGCATATCGGCGGAAATAGACGACACGCCATTTCTTTAAATAAAATTAATTGGTGCTCGTTTGTATGTACATACATATGTAAATGCATGTGTGTGCACCTTTCTATTAATACCCTGCAGTACGGGGGAGCGACTACAGGACTGATGAATCGGTAGCTACCTGATAAACACCGTCAATTATCGACCGACTACTTGCAGTGTATTACATCGATTACTTTTACAAGGCAATGTCCTAGGCGGTAGTCACCATCGGCTCTCTCTGCACTACCGGGGGTTACTAAAGTAGTCGCTTGCGTGATTTATGGGCGCCCTCTGTCGTAGTTTTTCGCTATTCTGCTTACGACTGGTTCGACTTTGCACTACCATGTGCACTACCACGGGTTAATAGAGTAGCTACTTACCTAGGAGTCGGTGCAGTAGCGGTTCAAAAGTAGCGATTGACTCCAGCAGTACTGGAGGGTATCGTTGAATTATTTTAATATCTATTGCAAAATCTATCTATATTAAAAAGTTTTTTTTTTTATATTATTTATTAACTTATAATTCAAATTTCTCCTTCGCTGATTTGTAAACAAAGGTTTATTTACAAGTTATCACAACTGTCAAAACCGGCAAAACCAAAGTAGCGGTACCACTGACGGCGCCACCTTCGTTCACTGCACCGTGACGAGATAGATATAAACAAATGTATACATAAATTCTCAGAGTAAAAAAACGAACTCAATAAAGCCGTGGCGGCCTGTCATTCCGTCATTCCGCCCTTCCGACCATCTGTCCGTCTGTGCACACGATAGAAAAGAGGAATATTATAAATTTTGAAAAATGGGCGTTGTCCCGCCCTCTTATGGTTACGTGGGTATACATATTTCGGTAACCGCTTAACCAATTTCTCCTCAAAATCGATATTTACAATGATCTTAAGGCGGAAAAGAGGTATATTATAAATTTTTGGAAATTGGGTGTAGGGTAGGGCCACTTATGGTTACATGTATATATTAACCACGCCTTCATCCCATGTAACGGTAATTTGGAGAAATACGAAATATTCGATAAATCAGTAACTACTGAAGCTTATTTATTCAAAATTGATGTTTGCAATAATTCTTTAGCAAAAAATGCGTTTGTACGGGCGTCCCCACTTATGCATCAATCTGTACCAAACTCGGTATAATTATTGTACTTGCCACATAAAAGCAAGACGTTCGAAATAGCGATAAAACATTCCCTGCTTTCCATGTAGTGGTAGTTTTCGGAAAGGCGGAAAGACTATATTTAACATGTGCGCCGGGTATTTAATGTTCGGCTTCGCCCGAACTTGACTTTTTTACTTGTTTTTATTATAAATAGCCAGGAATTTGAGGTAGGTAACTAGCAATATTTTTAAAATTTCTATGAGTATATACATACATATAGATATACATGTAGTCTATTTGCATACATATGTATATGTGTGTAAATACATAGCACATAAATTATATACATACTTGGCTGGAATTATACATATTTACATACGTAATAGTTGATTACCAAAATTGCTGTTTATTTGTTTATTTAGTTTACAGAAATTATTAATGCTAACAGACCATTACATTAATTATAATTTTAAAACAAGTGTATGCTAAGATTACATAAATTTTCATCAAAGTTTAAAAGCGTCCATAGGTATGCAATTGGTTTATAAAACCATGAGGCAAGACCTGAAGTCCGATCGGACTCGTTCTTTAAGCGGACCCCATCTTCATGTGTAACGGAGAAGGAGGCGCCGTAGGGACGCCATTTTGTGTACCATTAGGGTACTTTGGTTTTACAAGCTAATTTTATTCCCTCCCACGGAAGAATTTGCCCTTGACCTTAAAAAAATTGGTCAAAAATAGTGTTCTTCGAAAAAAACATGCAAAATCTACCGGATTTGTTAAAAAAAAAAAGTTTTGTATGTTTTATTACACTAATATTATAGATTTTGAGAAGAAAAACCCGATTCCACTGTTTATAGATAAATCTAAAAAAAATTTAACACCTCAATTTAAGAAATACATTTTTGATTGCATCTTTTTTATTTGCATGCAGCTGTGCATCCTTCTCACAATTTTATATCACTCGAATAATAATGCTGTAGTGCTATTCAAGATCTTTAATTTTAGCCAAGGTAGAAGTCTCTAGGCCATTTAAGAGCCAAATTATAACGATTCTAAAGTTAAACTTCGAAATTTCATTCGACATTTTGCATTTTTTTCTTCTAATTTCAGAGTAAATACCAGGGCTGAAAACCACTCTAAAAATCGGTTCAGTGGTTCGAACAAATTAGAAAAAACTTGTACCGGTACAAGAACCGGTTCATGAGTATCCCTGAATCGCGGTTCGGTTTGGTTCAAATGGTTCAATTTTTGTATGCTAAAGGATACAAATATTGCAAGAATTATTACAAATCTATATCTTTATATTAATACGCTAAAACTATGTTCACATATCAATATTATCTCAATCAAAGCTCGTTTTTTAATCACCCCGTTTACACAGGCAAATCTCAGATTATTCGCCGTCAAATTTGTTGTGCTCGTTATTCTCACATCTCAAGGAAAAGTTATGTTTCTTCTCTGTGCCACCGTGATGACGTTTTTCTGCTATAATAAGCAATATAAATANCATTTCCGTATTTGTGTATAGATGTTGTTGCAACATGTTCAATATGACATGTTTCGCATGTTGGTTCACTTCGCATTTGAAATTAAGCTTTGAAATAAAGATAAATATGAAGATGAAGAAATAAGTGGTAACGACGAAGTCAAAAAAAAAAGAAGACAACAGTGAAGATAAAGACGAAATTGGAGACAATGACGGATAGATAAGAATTAGAGTAACTGAAAGGTTAAAATGCCTAGAGATACAGGCAAAAACGAAGATTAAGGTAAATTTAAACACTTTAAGGTAAAGGTGAAGAGGAATATGCAGAAATAAAGATAAATATGAAAAAAAGGATGAGGATGAAGATCGATATTGTTATCGATATAAAACTCGATATTGTTATCGATATAATAATCGATATTGCTACCGATAAAATAATCGATATTGTTATCGATACTGTTATTGATTAAATAACCGCTATTTTAATCAATATAATAATCGATATTGTTATCGATATAATAATCGATATTATTATCGGTACAATAATGGATATTGTTATCGGTATAATAATCGATTAAAAAATTGATTTTTTTTATCGATTTAGTAATTTATATTGTTATCGATATGAACAATAATGGATGGATGGACTGATGATTGTTATATCTATCGATGAATAAATCGATTTTGCAATCGTTGTATTTTTATATATGTTTAGGGATATTGTTATCGGTATTTATATTGAAACAGTTACCGACAGGGTTACCGATTTAATAATCGGAACATGCAATACGATCACATTACATGACATCACATCACATTATATCACATGATATGATGAGACATCACATTATATTACACACATCACATTATATTATTATATCACAACATATGATATGCATCACATTATATAGTATGACATCACATGACTTGACATCACACGATATGACATCGTATGACATGACATCGCTTTACATAACGTGGCATCACATGATATGACATCATATGGTATGACATCATATGACATGACATCACAGGATATGACGGCACATGACATGACATCCTATTATATGACGTAAAATCACGTCACATCTTATTACGTCATCACACCTCATCTCATCTACGTGAATAGATAAAGAAAAGGATAAAAGCAAAGATATGAAAGATAAAAACAAAGATGAAGACCAAGGTAAATTTACCGATTTCAAAACCAAGAACACCGTTGGAAAGGTAATTCTGTAGATGAGGAGAGTTTTTATTGTTTCGAAATTGTTTGAAAATCGGTGTTTAAAAATTTCCATATTTGTGTATGGTTGTTTTTGAAACCTGTTCAATTTAAGCTGTTTCGCAGTTTGTTTTACTTCGTATTTGAAATTAAACTTTCAAATAAAAATAAATATGAAGATGAAGAAACAAGAAATACATAAGAATTAGGGTAACTGAATGGAAATTTTCCATAAAAGTTACCGAAATTTATCGAATCATCGAAGTTGATAATTATTGAAATTTATCCATGCTTATTAAGTTATCACAACGTATCGAATTATTCAAATTGATCAATGTTTATTGAGTTGTTGAAATTTATAGACACAAAAACTTAGTTGTCGAAATTTACGGATAGTTATCGAGCTATAAAAACATGTGGGATTATCGAAATTTGTCAAGTTAAAGAAATGTATCAAGTTATCGATATTTATTGAATTATCATTATTTATAGACTTAACGAAATTTATCGAGTTTTAGTAATGCATGGAGTTCTTTCAACTTACAGAGTTATCGATAATTATTGATCTACTGAAAGTGGTTGATACAACGAATCGAAGTTTATGGAATTTTCAAAATATATCCATTAATCGAAATTTCAAGATTATATAAGTTTATCGATTTATCACTGCTTATCGAATTTTATCGTGCTAACAGAGTGTAATGAGTTATCAAAATTTTTCGATAGCTTTCGAAAAATGTGGAGCTGTCAAAAGTAAACATTTTTAAAGGTATCCAAAGAATTTCCTTTTTTGATTTATCGAAATTTATCGAGCTCTCGAATTTCACAGTTATTGAAATTGGTCGAGTTAACGAATTTTGTTGAGTTATCGGATTTTAGTGTTTTTGAAATTCATCGAACTATCGATATGTATCAAATCATTAATATTTATCGATAAAGTGGAATGTATCGGGTCAATTCTAAGTCCTGCTGAAGTCCAAAGACCTTCTAAGATAAAAAAATTTTAGTTTAGTTTTAGTTCCAAAGCAGGAGATGTTCCGGTAAGTTAGTTTGTACCGTATAAGTTTTGCTACGTGTTAAGTTAGAAACCCTCTCCAAGGCTCCTAAAAACTAGAAAAACTTTCGAATTTCGACAGTAGCTGGCACTCTAGTATAAATAAAAGGCTTTGTTACTGAGATCAAATTAAAATATCTACAAGAATAGTGGTGGAAAAATAAATCGGGGTGCGATATTGTAGGAAGTTTTGGCTATTTTTCTTTTGTTTATTTAATGTTTATTTGTGTTGTTTAACTATATAAATCCAAGTTTCATACTTTGTGCAAAAATTATGAAAATTCTGCAAAGTTTCATCTAAATTCCAATTTCTAATAAAAATTTTTAAGTTTTAGGTTGTTTTTCACGTATTTTCTTTCATACAACGCACATAATTAGGTTTGCAAGATTTACGCGGCCAAAAACAGTTTTTGTTTTTTTAAGACAACAAAGAAAAGAACTTGTTTTTATACAAAATCAACTTTTTTTAACCGGCTTAAAAAAAGGAGGAGGTTATCAATTTGTGGGAATATTTTTTGATGTATGTTACCGCATAACTTTAGACCACTATTTTGGTTTAGATCCGATTATTGCATCATGAAGAAATTAACTTTACTCTCAAATTTGTATATGAGAATGTGTGTTGTGTTTTATGCTTAAAAATTACTTGTCTCAGGCGGAATATGCTCGTCTGATTTCGAATATATATCTTTGAGTATTTTCGAAGCGTCTCTTTTTCTATTCTTTTGAAGAACTGATTGCGACGCATGAAAATCAGTTTTGAGTAAATTTTCAGTCGTTTGGTATGCTGTACCAAGGCCAACATCTGTGCCGAGCTATACACATGTTATCATAAGTGGGCGTGGCTATGCCCATTTTCCAAAAATTTATAATATTCTTATTTTTCGTCTAAAAATCATGGTACATATCAATTTTGAGTGAATAAGCAGCAGTAGTTACTAAAATATCGCAGTTTTTGTATTTCTGAAAACTACCGTTATATGGGAGGTAGGCATGGTTACTGTCCAATTTTGCCCATTTTCAATATCATCCGTCGTACGCGGAAAAAAGTACCCATACCGAGTTTCGGTAAGATTTGGCACACCTAGATCTAAAGTGCGATCAACTCAAAAAAAGTTTTTGGGCGATTTATTTGCCTAAATCAATTCATAGCACTCACTTCCAAATAATGGAAATATTTTTCCTTCTACATTAACTAAAAAACTACTGTAATACCTGCATTAACTGCACTCTAAAAAAATGTTGTTTAAATTTGCGTATATTAAGATAGGTAACCAGTTTCCTCTCTTAATNGTTTTTGGGCGATTTATTTGCCTAAATCAATTCATAGCACTCACTTCCAAATAATGGAAATATTTTTCCTTCNTATTTGGGCAATTTATTTGCATAAATCAATTCATAGCACTCACTTCCAAATAATGGAAATATTTTTCCTTCTACATTAACTAAAAAACTACTGTAATACCTGCATTAACTGCACTCTAAAAAAATGTTGTTTAAATTTGCGTATATTAAGATAGGTAACCAGTTTCCTCTCTTAATTAATGTAAATTTACACACCGTGTTAATTAAAATAAACACTGCTTGTTTACTTTTAATTATCATATGTGTGGCGTAGAACAAATTTCAATTTTGTTTTTTGAGTTCTAGACATTTATTGCTCACAATTCCACAGTTTACACATAAAATGTTTAAAATTTCCTCTACAAATTTTTTGTTTAAATTTACGCCTATAAAAAGAGGTAACCAGTTTCCTCTCCTAATGTGAGCAAAATTAAACACTGTCTGTTTTCTTTTACATACCAAATTTGCCACTTAGGGAAAAATTACACACATAGTGTTTAAAATTGAGTCAATATGAGAACTTAACATTTCTTATTTTTAAAAAATATTTTTTTACTTTCAAAATGTTTCTAATTTTAAAAATTTCATATGTATATTTATGTGTACTCATGTTCAAAATCAAATCTTGAACATCTTGTGAGTATATTTCCGCATACTCTGGTTGAAAAATAAACACTTTTCAGTAGTAGTTTTACATGCATCTTTTAGAGTGTGCGTTGAATCTGTACGATCCGCAAGCAGTTTAATTTCCCTCTTTAAATTTTGTGTTAGCTCCAGGGACCGAACATAACAGTTATTGATGAAAACTGTCATTGAAAAATTCCCTATGAAGGAAATGTTCTACAACTAAGTGATATATACCAATCGATTTCTCTTTTCACCGAGAATCAAATTTGAAAATAAAATTTTATTTGGAATTTTGCAAAATTAAAAGAAAAATAACAATTATTGTAAAGAACTGATTAGATAACAGTTATTGAAGACTTTTATTTATAAAAGTCATCAATAAAAATCACCGACTTTTATGTTTTAAACCATACATATAAAATTCATTATAATTTTTCGCAGTTAAGAAGGTGTTGGGGAATTAAAATTTACTATGACTTATAAAAATGACTTTTATAAGTATGATTTTAAAAATAAAAGTCAGTGGCTGATTTATCTTGATGACTTTTATAAATAAAAGTCTCCAGTAACTGTAAGATATATAATTTAAAAATCAAAAATAACTGTTATTTGCAGGTTTTTTAGAGAAAAATGAAAAATAATTATTGTTTTGGATTTATAAATTAAAAATCCGAAAAAACTGTTATTTAAGTAGTAATTAAATAAAAGTCCAAATATATGTGATAAAGAATGATTTTTTAATAAAGGTTGTAACTGTTACGGTCCCTGGTTAGCTTTAGATCTAGGTATGTGCTATATAAATTTTCATTCGAGTTATCGTGTGCAAAGACGGACAGACGGTTGCACGGAGGGACCTGTTGCAAGGACAAATTTACAATTTACAATTTTAGTAATGAAAAAAGAATTTTAATTTTTTTAAACCAACATTGAGTGAGTCTTTGATTGCGTGTTATTTGGTTACTAGAGGGAGTTAGCGCTTAATTTTTCGATATTATAAAATAAAATATATAGGTTTTTCAATATTGAAGAAATCTTAACTCGGACTAACACGGAACAGTATAAAAGTACTATTTCAAATCAAAATTGAGGAAAATACAATATTTTGGAGGAGCTTTTATTTGGAATGTTCAAAATTTATCAAAGTAAACAAAAGATTACATTTGTTTTGTTAAAACAAAGTGTTTCTTACCTTGTGTCTCAGAATCCGTGACAATCACTGGGTAAACGCTAACACCGAAAAGAATTGGCATTGTTGTAATTGCTAGTTTGGGAACGCCGAGAACCGATTCGAACACAGTGAACGACAACCGAATTTCGACCACCCGGTACTAGGCTCAGTCCCATTAGCAGGGAGTATTGGGGATTGCTTATTGTACCTGGAACTATGTATTAGCCCTCCACTTCGTGGTTTGAAAGTATTAGCCAATGGTTGATTTGCTCCGCATTCTGCTGCTCAGCGCTGGCATACCTGCAACACCTGCAACAGGTGGAACCACCTCCATACCTGTTCGGGTTTAAGAACTCACTGGCAGTAGACTACGTCGTTCGTGGTCCCATTCTGTATAGACCATACATCCTAGAATGTTAGGTCAGGCGATGTCGAGTCAGAAATATATAACGTTTACATACCCCTTCTCATCAGCTGCCCGGCAGGATATCACCCTGAAATAGGTGCGCTTCTCAGAAGTGAAATCCGAACGGTAGTTGGTGACTTTAACGCGCACCACGATCTTTGGCCCTCAAGCCTGTCGAATGATCGTCGGCAATACACTTCGCTGAGCAGATAGACGATTCGACATTCTGTAAAATGAACGACGATGTACCCACCAGGATTATGGGAAGTTGCAGTACTTGCTACTCCCGAACTACATGTACCACATGATCCCAGCGAGGCATTAGAATGAGTTCCGTAAGGTATATAGCACAATAATAGCACTTAACGCCTTAAACACCCAGATAAATCGTGCCCTAAGGTGAAACCGCCCCTGTGTGAGAATTCTCGTAGTAGCGTGGGTCTGTCAAAAGCGTTTGACACGTCAGCATCTCCATGTTACTCGAAGATATTGAGGTTTTCTCTCTTCCACTGGGACTCAAACGGTGGTCAGCGAATTATCTGAGTGCTCGACATTCGTCGGCCATTTTCAAAACCAGCAAACCGAGAAAAATTTAAGAGGGTGGTGTCCTTTCCCTGCTGCTTTTTAGTTACTATATTTAAACGGTTGTGTCACCGATACAGAATTGGGCTATTAGTCTCAAGCTTAGAGCCAATAAGACCTGTTAACTCAATCTTCAATTTAATAAGAAGTTTTCCAAAATGATGTTGATGTATTTTTTATTGACTCCGGGAGCAATCACAAAGGAGCATGCGACTAATACCACTTTTGATCTCTTTATATGGAATGAACTGTTCACTTTTGTTCGAGCATGTCCTATGAAGAGGCTAATTGTTCCCCTTTATACACGAACGGGTATAAAAAATGACTAGTCACTTTTAAAAAATAAACTTTTGCGCCAGCTGCGATTCGAACCAAGGTGCTCAAGTTTGTTAATCGAATTCCCTCTTTATGTGCCAACGCCGCACATGTAATTTCATTAACTGAGTGCGTAGATATTATTCAATCGTTAATTGTACCCGTTGGAGATGTACCCGTAAGAGATGAGTCGAGACTAATTCATCTCCAATAATACCCGTATGAGACTGGTTGCGACTAATTAATTCCCAACTGTACCCGATTGACACTAATCTCGGAATATTCTGTTTAGAGAATACTCGCATAATTGTTTGCAGGGTGCTCAAGTTTTTTTTTGTTCTTTGCCTATTATAAATTTAAAACAAAACTTAAAAATTCCTTAACAAAAGTAATGAAAATATGCACTATATACATATATACAATGACGAACAAAAGTATTTGCACAGGGAATTTTTCGCAATATAATATATTTTTATTCCAATTTATTTTCGATAATTTTTTATAAAATATAGTTCATACTACAACAAAAAATAAAATCTCTAAACGTTTTGCAAAAGGCAGGAAAATTGAGTTATGCAGTTTTATAGCCCATACAACTTTAAAGTGAAAGCTTGAATTTGCTAGAAAATCGCGTTAATTTTTGGCAATTTTTTAATGGAAGTTGTTTCTTATCTTCTATATACAGGGTGTCCCAGAAGTAACGTGCCAAACTTTAGGGCAAGGTAGGTGGGGGGGTGAGCTCACTGATAAACAAAAAATTTTCAGGTAAAAGTGTCACCGTTTTTGAAATATTTACATTTTTTCGAATTTAAAAAAAATCGTGCCTTTTCATGTGTTTTCTTTAACTGCAACTACAAACCGGGCAATACTTAGTAAATTTTTTATGTAAAATACTTCCAGATAGTTGCCTCTCCATACTCAAATGCAATGTAGTAAAAATAAATTAAGGAACCATCATAAAATTAGGACTATTTCTGGATTTTTAACTTTTTGATATTTTCTTCCCCAACTTTGACTATCTCGGGTGAAAAAAAAATGTACTGAGCTATAACTTTACATTACATAAAAAAAATGCTCATTTAATAAAGATTTCAGAAAGGTGCCACACTTACTGTTTTGAATAGAAAAAAAAAGTTATAGCCGCTTTTGTGGGTAAAGGACTGAGACACGCTAGAATGTATTTAATAGATTTAAATTGAATTTGCTCTTGTTACCGTCAAATGACATGCTAAATAGTACAAAGGTACATTATTACCTGCTCCTGACATTATTTTGTGTTACTTACCGGAATTCGGACTAGAGTCTATAACAAGGGCTATATCTATCAATATTTTTTGTGAAGCATGGATTCACGTGAAATAAAATATACATGAGTCGTTTGAAGAGAAATTTATTCATTTATTGATAAAATATGCTCAAATTGGCGACCTTCTACTCTAATACAAGCTCGGCACCTTTTAAGAAAAGACGCTTTTAGAGATCTTAAACTCAATTGGGCTATCTCAGCAGCAGCTCCATTTATTTGTTCCCGCAAATGCTCTTCGTTTTGAATTGTTTTTGAATAAATTTTGTCCTTAAGACAGCCCCAGTAGAAAAAATCTAATGGATTCAGGTCTGGCGATCTAGCGGGCCACGTGATTGGCCCGTATCGTCCAATCCATCGGCGAGGATAAGTTTCGTCTAAATGAGCTCTTACTTCATGCCCGTAGTGAGCAGGGCACCCGTCATTTTGCAGCCATAGTCTTCGCCGCAGGTTTAAGGGTACATCTTCCAAAAGAGTTGGAAGCCGTTCCTGAAGGAACTCTAAATAACTGTGAGAGTTGAGCGTTGGCGGCAGTTCCACAGGTCCCAATATCTGACAATTAAAAATACCGCACCATAAATTTATTTTGTACCGGTACTGCGAACGATCTTCTCTCATTTCGTGAGGATTGTATATCTGCCAACTGTGAAGGTTATGTAAATTAAAATAACCATCACGTTTGCATGATGATTCATCGCTCCAAATTATTTTATTAAAAAAGTTGGGGTCTCATTCATGCATTCGCAACATTTCACGGCAAAATCTAACCCTCGACAGGTAATCTCTTTCCTGTAGAGCCTGAACACGTTGAATGTGGTAGGGATGAAATCGATGGTCTTTTAAAGCTTTGTGAACTGTAGTTTTTGGTATTCCCGTCCGTCTTTCCATCATTCTCACTGAAGTCGATGGAGCTAGTTCCACTTCCTCTAACACAGCTTCAACATCTACCGTTGCAGGACGTCCTGTTTCGCCGCCACGCCTTCCAGGTATGCGACCTTAAAAAAGTGAAAAATTATAGTTAACAAGCAAGCAAACAAGAAAGGTGTAAAAATCACTTACCTTCATATATTTCTCTATGGGTCCGGGCGAATACTTCTCGACCCGGATGTCGACGATTGGGGTATCGCTCTGCATAGAGTCTTTGAGCAGCTCTGGCATTACAGCAAGCTTCACCGTAAATTAGGTGAATATCCGCATATTCATGCGACGTATACTGCGTGTTCTCTGTCATAGTATTAATAACACAATGTTCGAAGGGTCCAATTTCACAAAATCCACTTTCACTAATTCCGGTAAGTAACATAAAATAATGTCAGGAGCAGGTAATAATGTACCTTTGTACTATTTAGCATGTCATTTGACGGTAACAAGAGCAAATTCAATTTAAATCTATTAAATTAAATCTAATCGTATTTATGACCCGATTTCGTTCAAATTCAAACCATGTGCTACCTCAATGATGAAATATACGTATACAAAAAATAGATTCGCTAGGTGGCGCTGGAGTAGAGTTATTTATACAAATCGTATTTATGAACCGATTTCTTTTCAAATTCAAAAGGTATATTACCAACATGATGGAAAATATGTTTACCAAAAATGGATCTGCTAGGTGGCGCGGGAGTCGAGTTATTTATAAAAGTCGTATTTATGAAACGATTTCGTTCAAAGTCAAAATGTAAGCTACCTGCTTGGTGAAAAAGCATTTGAGAAAAACGGACCCGCTAGGTGGTGCTGGAGTCAAGTTATTTATAAAGCCCGTATTTATGAACCAATTTTATTAATTTGTTTCCTAAAAATGGGCCCGATGGAGTTTAGGTATTTAGAAAATCCGTATTTTTTATAAAATCTGGTTGAAATTCATAATGCGTATTAAATGGTTTTGCAGAAAAGGGACCAAATAGATGGCGCTGCAGCCGCAATATATATGAACCCACACGAGGTTCGATCTGCTTTCGCCCTATGTTTATCTTAGACGAATTTACTTTTTAGATGGCTAAATCAAGGATGCGTTTAAGTATGCATATAAAGACCGCAACATTGTGTAAGCGCACCTTTGTCTAACGCCCTCATACACCCTAACTGCGATATTGCATCTACCTCCGATTGACGAAATTGCTCGGGGCTATCGATATTACATGAGTAAAACTCAAAGAAACCAGTTCACAAATATTAAGACGAATTGTAAAACTGGCGAATTGACAAGGAAATATTCGACCACATCCATTCAAGAAGGACCACGATAGGTATATCAATGGCTTCATTTGAAATTTATTTAAGAGATCACACGAATCATTTAGCCAATGTACCGAAAACTTTTCATCCTGTGGGAAAGCGAGGATTCTTGCCTCTCCTATAACTGAGAATGCTCATCTGTGCTCTTGAGTTTCCTTATAAGGACTTTTATTAGCTTACATGGTACATCGGACCAATGCTGAAATCGCAAGATCATAGAAGAATATTACGCACGATGTATTATGGAACGAATTTCCGTCATCCCTTGTCAAATTTCGTTTTAGAGAACGAAAAATGACACTGAAGATGGCACAACGCCGAAACCGGTTTGTCTCCAAACCAAATTTGACAAGGGATGACGGAAATTCGTTCCATAATACATCATACACCCACCCTGTCGGAAACAACAACAACCAAAAAGGAAATATTACGCACGCTTGGCAGAGGTCTCACAGGTGGAAATAAGAACATCGGTAAAACTCATGCCACCGAAAGGGATTAGTATTCCATATGGTATCACGGCGCTACTATTCTTGGCCTACGTGGGAGGAGGATTCTGCTCTTTAGTCGTTTCAATTAAACCTAAAAATATTTACTTTACAGGTTGCTTTTGCTTTTAGACGCTATTTTCGTATTGGCCAACGCAAAGATCTTATTAGGCGCCGCGAAGCAAGCGGGCATTAGCTACTTTTCTCCATACAAAAAGTAATTGTTGAACATACTTTGTATGGAAGAAT
Source organism: Rhagoletis zephyria (assembly GCF_001687245.7). NCBI lineage: Eukaryota > Metazoa > Arthropoda > Insecta > Diptera > Tephritidae > Rhagoletis > Rhagoletis zephyria. The sequence goes on along the minus strand of NW_016157583.1, from coordinate 16,131 downwards.
CTGCGCGATTTCTAGCAACTTCAAACTATGTTATTGAAACTTTGTTATACTAAAATTAAATGGGCTATAAAACTGCATACTTTGCTTTTTTCTAAAAAAATTATTGAATTATCCTGAGTTTTGCACAACGTTTAGAGATTTTAGTTTTAAGTTTTTTGGTGTAGTATGAGCTATACTTTCGATAAATTAGAATAAAAACTTTGCATATATTGCGTAAAAATTACTGTGCCGATGCTTTTGTTCGTCACTGTATATATTTAGTGAAGTAAATTTACACTCAATGTATATTTAATCTTAAAATCGTAAAATTACAACAAAATTAAGAAAATAAAATGAGAATTTCCTGCGCCAAAAAGAAAAGCAGACTGCAATCATACAAAAGTGGACTAAGTACATGGTGACATCAGACAAAAATTAGTAATCCCCTTATTTACATAATAAAACAATAGGCAAATCGGATTATAAACTCGAAACTCACTCCGGTGATACGATTTCAGTTAAAAATTTTTTCATAATTTTTTCATGATTTATGCCTTCTTATTTTTCCTGATTGTTTTCTGTGTAACAAAATATATCATTCAGATAGAAATGTGAAATATATTCGCAAATTTTCTGTAAATTATTTCTAAACTAGTCCATTATGAGTTGCTCTATCGAAATATAGAACTGCTGCAAATTTGTTTTTAAATAAATATAAAAAAGGAGGAACATTTTACTGTACCCATATATTGCGTTAATGTTATAAGGTAAGGAGATTTTTCCATGTGGATCTTTCGCTAAATGTTTGACCTCTGTCTGAGGCATTGAAAAATGTTTTGGCGCTTTCTCTTTCTTCTTGGAGTCAAAGTGGGCTGCATATTTTTAAGAACAGTGTAAAATCTAGAATGCCGAGGAGCATAGACTTGCCCGCATTCAGGGCTTTCTATTCGCTGCTCGTCACTGATCTAGAGACATTCCGCTTAAATTTAATTTTTTTGGTCTTGTGGTTGGGGCTAATTTAAGGCACCTTAAAATTTTTAAAAATAATGAAAAACTTAAATAAATATATACTTGATATATATAGATTAAATAACAGCCGACATAAAAAGAAATATGCAATACTATATCGATGGCTGAGTGGAAGATCGACCTATCTCGGCAGCCAGTTCGAAAACGCCTTATCTCTGAAAATTTTTCAACTGCGCCCTATTTCAGAATTTCTTTGAAGAACACCGTTTCACATAATTTGGTTGAAGAGTACTCTATCTCAGCTACCGATTCAAAAACGCGCTATCTCAGCACATTTTCAATGTACTTTCGTTTGACATAGGGCGTTCTCCAACAAAATTCTGAGATAGGGTGTTTTTCAATAAAATTCTGAAATAGGCTGTTCTTCAATCAAATTCTGCACTAGGGCATTCTTCAAAAGTTTTCTAAGATAAGGCGTTTTCGAACTGGCTGCCGAGATAGGTCGATCTTCCACTCAGCCATCGATATGTTGTGTTTGAATAGGAGGAACGTAGAGATTCCTTACTGCCAAAAAAACAGCTTTTTTAAATTTTAATTTGCATAAAGTTAAAAAAGGAATATCAATTAACCGGTTGTTTTACAGAGGGGACTAATAATTCAATTTTCTTATATGTATGTACGAAAATATAAGAACATTTTATATTTTCAGAGGTGGTGTATAGACATGCTTATGTGAATATATGTACACATGTATCTACAACCATTCATACATACATATTTAGTACTAAATTAATAGCTTTCCGCTTTTAACGAATACCTTGCATGTCCATGAATCGGTGGACATTCAAGTTATTTCCATATCCCCTGGTACGGATATAATAGATGGAAGTACAACTTCGCAAAGTGCTCACTGGCTATTCATCATCGCTAAGCCATATCACTTAGGTTCCACTACTATATGCTTTTGTTAAGTATTTCAGAATTTCCAAATAAAAAATTGTTAAAAAATAAACAAAAGTAGTACACATTTGCTGCGACTTCGTGCCGGCCATAGCGATCAATGCATAAAATATGATCCAGCGAAATAACACGACAAGGATACAGCAAAAATGGAAAAAGAAGTAAAAGTGTACATTAAGCGGCAATCATAATATGCATCTAGTAATTTTCATTGCTCGGCATATGCAGAAATAAAAAAAAACCAACCAAGTAATAAAAGAATATTAGCTTGACTACAATGAAAATGGTTTCAATACATTCCGAGTAAATGGAATGACATCTAGATGAACAGATACGGANGACATATTTGAGTAATTTTCATTGCTCGGCATATGCGGAAATAAAAAAAAACCAACCAAGTAATAAAAGAATATTAGCTTGACTACANATTTTCATTGCTCGGCATATGCAGAAATAAAAAAAAACCAACCAAGTAATAAAAGAATATTAGCTTGACTACAATGAAAATGGTTTCAATACATTCCGAGTAAATGGAATGACATCTAGATGAACAGATACGGATGTCAATACACTGAGCAAAAAGTTTATACATATTTACGTAGTTGTAAATTTTGACAATATTTGGGCGCTTTTACGAAGGTTTGGTAATTATAAATAAATGCATTAAAATTGGTGATATATGTACATCTGTGTTGATCGAATAGTTAATTTAGTTGAAGGATTCTTTGGGTCGAGTAACTAACTACTAATAAATAATATTGTTTTGATCAGTGTTGCCAGAACTTTTCCAGAGAACAGGCTAAACGGCCAAAAAATAAAGCTAAAATAAGCTAAATCAAAACTTAAGAAAATAAAAAAATAAGTTAACAATCCATATATTCCAGTCGTTATTATAACTTCATAACAGTGTCAGTTAAGCTAAAATGATACATTTTTGTAAGAGCAACTTATGTTATACATAAGAAAATATTTTTGTTAGCTCCACAAAATCTGATTAACTGCGACAGTGAGAATTCGGTGTGATATCGGGAGAATACCAGTAGTATCCTCTCAATACACTCACTTAACAGAAAGTTCTCCCACTCTTTACCCCTCGAAATCAACTGGAGGGTGACTTTCCTGGCCAACTCATTCGCAACGCGATTCCCTGCAATATCAATATGGCCTGGTAAATGAATTCTATTGGGAAAAATTGAGAGTAGTTATTTACTTCCCTTGCCGACGTTGTGCAGTTGAAAAGACATATGACTGCTTCCTAAGTCCAGGCTCTGACTTCCAAAACATCAATTGCATTGCATTCGTACAAAGTACCGCAGTAGAACGGTATCCAAACATTGTATTGGCACGTTTTGGATTTTTTTCTTTATTTTTCATGCCATACCTAGCAGCAAATATTGCAGTTTCAAGCATTTCTGAAATTTAATTCTATATGGGATGTGGGCGTGGTTATTGTCCGATTTTTTAAATTTTCGGCCATTTAGTATGCTGTATCAAAGCCAAAAAACTGATTTTAGACGAATTCATGCAAAATCCACTCATCTCCCAATGTCGGTTAGTAAAATTGCAGAAAATTGGAAGATCGACGGTTCCAAATGTATTTTCAAATATCAAGAAAAATGGCAGCATTGGGAGAAAGGCGGAATCTGGCGGAAAATCAGGCAGTATAAATCAAATAGTGGAGAAGGATGTTCCAAGGACTTTGAAAAGGAATCCGAATCGCTCTGAACGTGTTGTTGCACCTGGAGTGTTGTTCTGACAGCTTGTATTGTTTTGGCCTGACTTGGTAACAAGCCATTGTGCAAAAAAGCGCAAGAGTCTTATACACAAAATGGAATCAACATTGTACTAAAAGAGGTCAATCCTCCGAATTGCACAGAGCTGCAAACGATCGAGCGTTATTGGGCCCATATGAAATCAAAATTGGAAAAAAACAAACTGCACGACTTCAAGAATAACGCAGTTCTGCAGAATGTGGCGAAACCAGGCTGAATCGATTAACGAAAGGGATGTCCAAGTATTGATGGCGGGTGTCATCTCTAAAGTACGGGTATTTTGGCGTGGAAATTAATTCTAATAATGTTTGTAAATATTTCATTTAAATAGAAATAAAAGAAGGTTCTAAAAAAGTTTCGACTGAATTATTCACATTAAAACTAGTTCTTTTGCTATTTAATACCTGCCAGATTTCAACTGAAGCAGATATTATTCAAAGAGAAAGCAGGAAATTTTTACGACCATATATTTTTACATTAACAACACTGATTTACAGCAAAAATGTTCAGTGGATGCCACTATCCAATTGCTATATATAATTGCTCGTTGATTCCGAAAATCTAGTTACTTTCTTATTTTATGGATAAGTATTCGAGATATTTTCAATTTACCGTTATTCAGCTTAAAACAAAAATTGGTTCTACTTAATCACGTATATCCTACGAACCAATTTAACAATCTTAATATAAAATATGGCAAATGAAAGCTAAATAATAAAATTTTCTAAAAATCAAACTTTAAAACAAGAAAAATTTTAAAAATAACAGCTTCTGGTCCAAATTTTTGCAATTGTGCTAAAGCCTGTTCTGTTACAAAAAAAAAAAAACAGTTACTAAAGTCTGGTTTTCACTATGTCAAATTCAGTGGCATTTGTCGTCAAATAAGTGAAAACACATTGTCAAATGGTATCAAATAGCGGTGTATCGATTGATTTGGATCAGGATAGGTCTTTAGTCGTGTACATGCGCTGCTATCTGTCAGTTTTTGGCTCATAATATCATCGGTAAAAGTATGGATAAAGGAGATAAAGTTGTGTCAAAATATCACATAGTGAAAACCAGTCTTAATAAAGAAAATCGATGGATAAATAAAGAAGTTATGAGTGGTTAAATGAAAATGCGCAAAGATTTTTTGTATGAAACTAACAGACACGGGGAACTTTGTCCCGCCAAAAATTATTTTTTTTATTGAAACATTTGGTCCAACGTTTTCGCCAGCAATTCACGTTCACGTTTGGTTTTGTGAGGCATATCCTCCATTGCCGTCTTAAATAACCTGACGAATGCGTTATACCGGGAAGAAGTCCTCGATAGTGAATCGTCCAGGAGTCTGTAAGATATAGTTGGTGGCAATTTCTAAACTGGTGAGTATAATTGGTCCACATTCTGTTTAGTCACCGTAAAGGACCGCAATGGTTCTGATGGTTGATTTACCGGGAGCAATATGACTTTGATTTCTGGAGTGCCTCCGAATCGACGATTTTTAGCAATAACTCGGCTCCAGCGCCACTAAAAATTGTCACTAAAATCGTTTCGGTCGTTTAGGAGGAGTTAAGCCACCAGATTAAGTCTTTTACATAGTGACGCTCTTCAGCATTTTTCCCATACAAAAAAACTATCACGCATTCGTTATACGGAGAAAATGCGCAACATCATCAGCGAAAAAAATCTCAAAAATCAAGGGTAACTTATAGTCATTTAAAACTTGCACTTTATGATACTGAAATTGAGTGAACTGAACTGCATACTCAATTTGGTGCCATTTGATGCAAAATGAACTATATTTCTATAAAAAAATAACCAAAACAAGGAAGAAAGTCTAAGTTCGGACGGAGCCGAACATTAAATACCCGGCGCAAGANGGGTAACTTATAGTCATTTAAAACTTGCACTTTATGATACTGAAATTGAGTGAACTGAACTGCATACTCAATTTGGTGCCATTTGATGCAAAATGAACTATATTTCTATAAAAAAATAACCAAAACAAGGAAGAAAGTCTAAGTTCGGACGGAGCCGAACATTAAATACCCGGCGCAAGAATTAAATATATGTTTCTCACCTTTCCGAAAGCTACCGCTATATGGTAAACCGGGGTGTATCAATTTTGAGTAAATTAGCGTCCTTAAATTTCAAAATATTGAAGTTTCAAGCATTTCTGAAATTTACTGTTATATCAAAAGCGGCCGTAATTTTAGTTCGATTTCAATAATTTACAACGTTTTGTTTCTATGTGGCAAGCACAATAACCATACCGAGTTTGGTAAAAATTGGTAGAAAGGTTACCGAGATGTGATCATAAGTGGGCGGTGCTACGCCCATTTTCCAAAATTTTATCCTAAACGTATTTCTTGGTCAAGAATTGTTGGAGGCATCAGTTTTGAATAAATTAGCTTTAGTAATTACTGATTTATCGAAGATTTCGTATTACTCTAAATTACCGTTATATGGGATGTAGGCGTGGTTATTGTCCGATTTTAAAATTTCGGCCATTTCGTATGTTATACCAAGGTTAACAACTGTGCCAAGTTTGGAAGAAATTGGTGCAGCGGTTACCAAGATATACACATGTAGCCATAAGTGGGCGTGGCTGCGCCCATTTTCCAAAAATTTATAATATTCTTAAAACTTATTGTAAATATCGATTTTGAGTGAACAATCTTCAGTAGTTTCTAAGATATCTCAGTTTTCGTATTTCTGAATATTACCGTTATATGGGAGGTAGGCGTGGTTATTGTCCGATTTTACCCATACCAAGTTTCGTTAAGATATCTCAATTTTTACTCGAGTTATCGTGTGCACAGACGGACGGACGGAAGGACGGACAGACAGTCACTGCTTAATCGATTTCTCTTTTCATTCTGATCATTTATGTATACATTTGTCTATATCTATCTCGATTCGTTTTGCCTGTTACAAACAACCGTTATGTGAACAAAGTTATAATACACTTGTGCACAAGTGCGCTCGGATATAAAAATGTATTATGAAAAAGAAAAAGAACACTGTATTCTGGGTGTATATATTTATCAATATGTTTGGAAAGCGCCACGTCCCTTTTCCAGTAGCCCCTAAATCTCTATACCAATTTCCAGGACACTACCACAAATACTTTCAGAGATATACGGTATGAAAAATTCGATATGTATGGGTGATGCCACGCTCACTTAACATATCGAAAGTCTGCAGTAGCTGTCCAAAATTTCAAAAAATCGCTACAGCCGTAGGTAACAAAGGGCAACACCGATTTTGATGCGGCAAATGTTGAAGCTGTTTTTGATAGGCTTTTTTGTGCTGATTAAGAATCCTGAGCCAAAGTGGAAGGTTCTACTACCTTTTGTTTCATTGCTAGAGCTTCTCCAATATTGCAAAAACGCGATTTTTTGACAATTTCACCACCTTTTCTCAAAACCTGGAGTTGATGGAAACTTTGTGCTTACGGATTCGTAATCAGCACACAAAAATACGGCAAAAATAGCTTTAACATTTGCTGTATTAAATTATTCCCCATTTTTATTCGCCTGTGTAATAAGTATTGTTAAATAGTTAATACCCACATGTTTGCGCCGCCTTCAAACAGCCTTCGAGCTGTAAAACAATGACTCGATTCTATTCTACGCATATCTATAATACGGGTATCGAATTTCAAGCAAATCTGGTCGGACCATAAATAAGATTTTTTGGAATTGATCGGTATCCACCTATCAGAAAAAATATACTATATGTTAACCCAGCCAATAAGCTGCCCACGTGCCAAATTTTAAGCAAATTGGGCCATAAATAAGAGTTTCTAATAGATGGGTCCCAGGCCCACTTAACGGAAAAAATTGATCCTATATCCTAATCTAGGCAAAACGCTACCAACGAACCAAATGCATTTTTTTTAGCGTAGCCTGTAGGGAAAACACGAACTAGTGAACCAGATTTCTAGTTCAGTACTAGTTCTTTTTTGCCAAAAACGAACCAGTCCGATAGTAACTAGTTCCGCACCAGTCCAAAAGCAGTGAAATGTGGTACTTTCACTAAACTATTCTATTTTAAATTTTAAAAGCAGGGAAGGTAATCATTATGAGTAAAATAATTTAAATCGGCATTTAATCATTATTATATGAATTATTATTGAGTTTAATTTTTTCGCTCAAACGGAAATAATTATTATTTTATTTTTATTTTTGGGATTACAAATAATGATTATTTTATGATTTTTATTTTTTCGCGCAGAGATTATCATTAATTTTGAGTTTTATTTTTCCACTTAAAAATAATGATAATTTATAAAATTGAAAAGGCCATACAGACGCAACCTACTGAAATTTTGACCTGAAAAGTTTAGGTCTTATTCCTCTTATAAGGGTGCGGCTACCTCTCAAAAGGATACGTCGGTAATCACGCTGGTATAGTTTTTGAGTTGCTTAATAATCATTATACTTAGTGATTCCATAAACAAAGGCCAAGATCCTGAAGGACAATTGAGAAAGGCAATGCAGTTGCAGAAAAAGAGGCATTTAAAAAAAAATGTGTCAAAATAATTATCACTTTCTCACTAAATTTATTTGAAAATGGAAGCCACCAGAGCTACCTTTTTTTTAAGAAAAGCCAAATTAATTTGTTTTATGCAATGCAGCACAGCTACCTTAATACAGTCAGTCAATAAAGTTTAGGTACAACGAATTTTTTACAGTACGGGCAACTATTTTTTAAATATTTTAGTTTTCGGTAATTTTTTATAAAAATATGGTCAATTCTACAACAAAATCCCCAAAAAAAAATGTTTAATAAATGCGTTTAAACATTTGTGATTGTATTGTCCTTCCTACAATAAATTCATATAAAAAATGGATGCAGATCGAACTAGATCTCATCTGTCGAATTAGGAAATGGTTTGGAACTAAAGAAAAGGGGATGCAGAACGAACTAGATCTCATCTGTCGAATTTGGAACTGGTTCGGAACTATAGAAAAAGGGATGCAAAACGAACTAGATCTTATCTGTCGAATTTAGAACTGGTTCGGAACTAGGGATGCAACGGGGGACAATTGACACTTCCTATGACATCGCAATGTTAAATTCGCCAGTCGCTAGCATGCAACAGAGAATTAACGCGTACCAGTCATGGTTCCAAACGCACTAGAACCGAACCAGTTCCGCACTAGTTCGTTTAAATAACTAGTAATTTTTAGCAAAAAAAAAAACCGACTTCAACTCTCATATAAAAAAAAATATATATATATATATCTCATGATCCGCTGATCGGATCTTGACCAGATTAGTACGGGACCACCTCTGAGACACTACCTTTCCGATTATCGAAATCGGTTGACGTGGTCCAAAGTTATGCGGTAACATACATAAAAAAAAAAAAAATAAAAATATTCCGACGAACTGATAACCTCCTCCTTTTTTGGAAGTCGGTTAAAAATAAAATTTCATGCTCCGTCTGATGGGGATTGAACCCGGACAACCTTAGTAGCAACCAATTGTATCAAGAAGATTTGCACACTCAGCTACAGCCACGTATGTAAATGTGCTTTCATATGTTGAGTTTGAATAAACACCACATTTCGCTGTGTGCAAACATTTTCTATTTCGGTTTAGATTTTAAACCAAATTTTCTATATATCAAACCCAGAAACTAGAATTAAAACATTTTGGTTTGATTTTTAAACCACGAACTTTTTGGACTAAAATTTAAACCACAATATATTAAAAATTGCTTAAAACTATTCACTGGATTAAAAAGTAAACTATAAAAGATTAAAAAAGGCAGTAGTCCTTAAACCCAAATTTTTGATCGTGTACAAAAAATTTATTTTGGGCGGGACGAAGTTCGCCGGGTCTGCTAGTATCATCTAAAATTTTAACCATAGCAGTAGCACAGCTGTGCTTTGGTCTAAAGCCCGATTGTAGTGGGGAAAGAAAGTTGTTAGCTTCAATAAACTTTGAGATCTGCTCAGCCATTAAGGCTTCACATACCCTCGAAAATGCTGGTATGATACTAATAGGTCTGTAATCCGAAGGATCGGATGCAAGGAGTTTCTTTGGAACAGGCAAAATGATCGCTCTTTTCCAAGCTGCACGAAAACAGCCGCTCGAAAAGCAATGGTTTATTATTTGAGTAAGAGGACTTATAACAAAGGGAAGCACAATTACAATTTTACAAATTTTAACGATATTCCATCATTCCCCACAGCGTTCGACTTGACAGCTATAAAAAATTTTAAAACATCAGACTCACTCGCTCCTTGAAATTTAAAAGTTTCATGAATGGAAGAGGTACTCACATCAATTTCGTTAAGGTTATAGCCATTGCAGTGGTTGCTCAAGCCAATAAAAAAATCATTTAAGATATCAGGGTCTATTTTACATGTCTCATTTCTTTTTTCGCCGTGTATTCGCAAGCCCTTCAAGTTTCGCCATAATTCTTTAGACGGAAGTGAAGGATTCAGTTTATGGCTGTAATACCTTCTTTTTGCCTGCCTAATGGCAGCGGTTGCTTCATTGTGAGAAGTTTTATACATTGCCCACGCGAAATCAGTGTTCGACCTTCTCCATTTGGCATGCAATTTGTTACGCTTCTTTATAACGAAACTTACTTTATTGGTATACCATGGACAAGATTTGTTAACTAAATTAAAGGTGCATGTAGGGACATGCCTATCAAATAAGACAGTCAAATTATCGTTAAGATAGTCAAGTTTCTTGTCAGCTGTCTCAAGATACCAACAATCATTCCAACATATACAAGAACAATCCAAAATCAATGCACTAGTGTCTAAGGAACGAATGTCACGATACAAGAAAGCACTACCAGCATCTGAATAATTAAACACAACATCAACAGTACAAAAGATTAAATCGTGGTCCGATATAAAACACATTTGGTCGAACTTAAGTATATGGGCTAGGTCAGAAGTAATAAAATAATCTAAAAGACTGGGGCTAGAATTATTGGCATATCTGGTAGGCATAGTATCATTAACAACAACTAGTCCAGCTGTTGAAACATGATCACGCAGCTTAATACTACTAGAGTCGTTGACGAGCAAATTAACATTAAAATCACCACTATTGACATAACACTCATTCTCAATAAGAAACACAGACNAGATACATGATCACGCAGCTTAATATTACTAGAGTCGTTGACGAGCAAATTAACATTAAAATCACCACTATTGACATAACACTCATTCTCAATAAGAAACACAGACATCTCAGAAAAGAAACGGTCTAAGGGATAACATTTATGTGGATTGTACACACAGGAAATTAAAACTTTGGTTGAACCATCAGAAACCTCTGAAATCAAGTATTCAGTGTCCGAGTAAGCAGATTTAGCGAGGAGCTTAATATTGACAGATTTCCTACAATAAATTGCCACACCACCCCCCTTTTTATTAATTCGATCACTCCGAACAACATTATAGTTGTTGATACAACAATGAAGTTCAGAGGCATTGTCGCTAAACCAAGTTTCGGAAACACACATGATGTCTGTTGATGATTGCTCAAAAATAAAGGACATTTTTTTAAAATGATTTGGGAATACGTACATACAACTTGTATGATTAGAGTACCTTGCCCATATCGTAATTTAAATCAAATATTTACCAGTTAATTATAGTATTTAATTGTATAAGTTCACCTGATGCAGCGAAAAATGAAGCCAAATCCTTTTCAAGGACATCGCCATCCTTTGTTACCAATATGCGTTTACCATAATTCATTATGCACGACGAAGCCAACACACAGTAATTCAAAATTGGAACTCAATGTTCATAATCCACTCCAGCCTTCATCTTTCATCCAATATTTTTTGGTGAACATGTTTTTATAACATTTTTATACCCGAGCGCACTTGTCCGTCCGTCCGTGTACACGATAACTCGAGCAAAAATTGAGATATCTCAACGAAATTTGGTATGTAGGTTTCTGTTAATCCAAGGTAGGTTGGTATTAAAAATGGGCGAAATCGGACAGTAACCACGCCCACTTCCCATATAACGGTAATTTCCAGAAATACGAAAACTGCGATATTTTAGTAACTACTGAAGATCATCCCATATAACGGTAATTTAGAGAAATACAAAATCTTCGATAAATCAGTAAATATTAAAGCTAATTTATTCAAAATTGATGCTTGCAACAATTCTTTACCAAGAAATATGTTTATGGTAACATTTTGAAAAATGGGCGTGGCACCGCCCACTTATGATAACATATACGTATATCGGTAACCGTTCTACCAATTTGTACCAAACTCGGTACAATTATTGTGCTTGCCACATAAAAGACAATTGTTAAAAATTATTGAAATCGGGCTAAAATTACGGCCGCTTTTTATATAACGGTAAATTTCAGAAATGCTTGAAACTGCAATATTTCGAAATTTAAGGACGCTACTCAAAATTGGTACACCCCGGTTGACCATCTAGCGGTAGTTTTCGGAAAGGTGAAAAAACATATATTTAATACTTGCGCCGGGTATTTAATGTTCTGCTCCGCCCGAACTTAGACTTTCTTACTTGTTTTGGGAGAACCATAAAATTGTTTTCAACTAGTTTTTGTTATGTACTTTTATTAACTGGAACAGGAGAATATATTTTCTTCAAAATTGCTGCTTTTTCTGCATTTTGCACTAAAAAATTTAATATAATCAAATTAAAATTCAGAAATCAGGCTCAACTGGTCTCTTGTAAATATTGTAAGCTTTCATAAAAAAAATAAAAATTATTAAAATTAAGTGAAAAATTAAGTGAATTAGTGCCAGTTTTGAACCACTGTGCAGCAGGGGGTTTATTGTTCTCTTTCAGTAGAACTGACACACAACTTTCCCTGTGATTGTACAAAGATTACCGATTAAATAGAAACCCTTAAGTGGGGTGCGAAACAAACTGGCGAAAGTTTTCATTATATATAATAAGGGACATATTCATATTCTGCGTTTAAAAATTTACCTCGGAAAAATGCAAAGCCGATTTATAGGACAGTTTAAGAAATAAAGGACAAAAGACGGCCTTTATTTTGAAAAAAATTATAAAGGACGGGGGGTTAAAATAAAGGACTGTCGTTTAAAATAAAGGACGGATGGTCACCGTAAACATAGTCCATCTTTTCAGAACATAGGCTGCGCGCGTTAAAATGGACTATGTTAAGACCAGTGTTGCCACAAAGATTTTTAATTTTTTACCAAACCTCTAAAAAAAATTACCAAACTCAGAAAAAAATTACCAAATTTTTATTAGCATAATATTCTAAACAAATTGGAAATTATTTTTCGACGTATGTAGATAATATTTTGGCGACGACTGAACTACATCACGTGTGGGATTGTGACCAGCTTAGATATATTTATATTTTTCGAGCGAAAGATGAGTTCTTCCTCTTGTTTTATAACAAACTCATAAAAATTCATATCACCATCTACAGAGCATTTAGATAACGAATATGAACAATTCACAGCTGTGGTTGTCTTTTCAATGTGTTCCGACTATAACAATTCACAGATATTTTTAAAACATAAAACAAAAAAGTCGCTCAGAGATTTATAAACATTTAAAAG